>NC_081412.1:518151840-518409340 GCF_030272615.1 Cryptomeria japonica | reverse complement strand
TAGCAGGACTTGGGATATACTATATCACATTCATGCCCGAGATTAGGGCAAACACAGGACTGCTTACCGCATTGGCAGAGCGATGGCATTCAGAGACCTCCTCTTTCCATCTAGCGACTGGAGAGGCGACTGTGACACTAGAGGACGTATGGCGTATCCTTCGCATTCCAATTCATGGAGAGATGGTGGAGTACGACCCAGTGATAGGGAGAGATGCGTTGTGTCGATTATTTGAGTGCGATGCAGATGATCTGGATATCGTAGAGAGGGAGATCGGCTGGGAGACCATGGCAGGGATGAGGAGGACAGAGGGAGCACCTAGTGATAGAGGCACATGCTCCTTATGACAGACAGATGTAGTTTGACATTATGTGGTCAGCCTGCAGGCCATACTTAGGAAAGACAGTCCAATTTTGTACTCTGATATTATTTTGATATATGATATGATATTCATCAATATGATGGGATGCAATATGTTATGACTGATGTTATTTTCCATGTATGGATGACTTATGCACTGTTTATTGTGGAACATGTATGGATGTATTTTTTTTATGCATTTATAATATGAAATGGATAAAATGCTTGATACGATGCTCGATGTAATGCAAATGTACTAACCAAATGGATGCAGGATGCAGCATATGTGTTTGGGGAAATTGGAGCACTAGACCGAACTGACTATCTGAACTGATGGAAGAAATGTTGGTAAGAAGAAATGAGATAGAGGATAGTTAGAGGCGAAGAAAAACTTGCTTTCAGTAATGCACTTTGTAGGTGAGAACATTTATTTTAATGTAGCAAAATGGATGTGTAGCATCATGGCATTGAAGGCCAGAGCTGAAATGCAACCCTTTTTGCAAAAGACAGACACATCACAGACAAACAACAATCACAACAAAAAAGAAAGGGACCATGAACCATCCCGGTCACTCTAAATCACTCAGTGACATCATCGAGCAACATAGGAACATGACCGAAGCCAAAAATAAATCAATAAAAAGATAAGATGCACAAATTCCAACAAATCAAACAAACATCTTGATCTTCATTGTCAAAAGTTGAAAGTGCTGATAGGACGATCATGCTGTCTGGTTTCAGGACATGCGGTACCCCGTCTAAGACAGGACACAGTCTGGTTTCGAGTATACCACACCCTGTATAAGACCCATGATAGTAGAGACAAGGACAAATGATTTTGAGGTTGATTGATATGACAATTTTGATCAGTTTGAATGTCTGGCTTGATTGAAAGAGTTTATCTGTTAATGCGTGATTTCATTAAAGAACAATGTTTGATTGTGTGTCGTTAGAGGGATGCTCAGTGATCAGTCTTATGCACAGAGGGGTTATATTTTTGTTTTGCTTTTCAAGATTTTACAATTTTTTTATGTTCATTTTTTTAGGACTTTATTTGACTTTTTAGGGATTTTCATAAGACATTTTTCAATTTTTTAGAGATTTGTTCAGGACATTTTTCAATTTTTATGATTTATTTCAGGACATTTTTCAATTTTTATGATTTTTTTCAGGACATTTTTCAATTTTTATGATTTTTTTAAGGACATTTTTCAATTTTTTATGATTTTTTCAGGACATTTTTCAAATTTTTTAATTTTTTCAGGACATTATTCATTGTTTTGGATTTTGCCCCCAGTGTCTAGCAAGGCAAGGAATATGACAAGTGAATAAATAGGCTTTCTGAAATGTTGGTGGATAGAAGGAAGACAAAGGCCTTTTATTATGGAGACAATACAGATGCAATTTTCAAGGGCTATTACGTGATGGGACAAGAGGCTGGATATGACAATGTAAAGCAAGAACATGGCATGAGGGACATGTCAAGAGGTTTTTGAAACCATGTTTAAATTTTGTGTCCTTATGTCAGATCAAGATCAAGGAATGAAAAAGAGTGTCTGGATAGTGATAAGATATGGATAGGATAAGCAAGACGAAGAATGGATAAGGGACATGGACTGAAGGTTGGGATTGGCTAAGGGATAGTGGCAGAGAGTTGCAATAAGACAGGGAATATGGATGAAAGGTTATAATAAGCAAATGGATAAAGACCAAAAGCTATGATAGACTAAAAGCTGCAAACAAGATGCATGATGCTCATGATGATCCTCAGCCTTGTCAAGATCAAAGGTGGAAAGAGGAAATGGACATGAGGGACAATAGGATATGAAGGGTAATGACAGGGGTTCGATAGGATAGTGAAAGGGCAATAGGATATTAAGGAGTATGAAATGGGTTCGATAGGATAATGGAACAATGAAGGACAAAAGGATATGAGAGGATAAAACCTGCCCCCAAGTGTGGTGTGCAAGAAGTTCATAAATTACACATGATGCTTGTTTGCCAGGTTTTCATCACGGTACTTGCCCAAGGCGCCTGTTTACCAAGTTTTCACTAGAGGGCGAATTATTTTTGCTTTACTTTTTTCTTTCTTTTTTTTTTCCTTTTTTTTTTTGTATTTTGACTTTTTCAATAGAAGATGGACACATGATAGGGGATGGAAGAAGGACTCAAGCATATTATTGTTTGGATAGTAACCTTGAAAAAAAAATGGACCATGACCTTTAAAAGCATGCTCAAAGACGTTGGTAGGATAAGGACATGGAAAATAAGATGAAACTAAGGCGAGGATTTATGCAAAGGATTGGACCAAAGGGATCGAAGGATGGAAAATATGAATTGGATAATGGATAGGGTATTGGAAGAATTGTGCTTTAGGGGATGGAAATGTTGGCAAGATTGACATTGGCACACACCTTGAGGGGTGATGGACTGATGGAGGAAAGACGTATTTTGGATATTGAGATTTTGATGAAGGAAAAGCTATGGATTTTGAGACATAAGGGCCCAAAATGGATAAAGAAGGTGATGGAGGAATAGACTTGGAATGTTTGGATGGAGGAATAGCAATTGTAGATGCCAATTTTGATGTTTCTTTAGGCTTTTGTGCTTCAAGGAGCCTCTTAGGGATCCACATGGTTTTTGATTTTTCATGCTTTTGTGGTTCCTTGGAGTGCATTGCCAAAACAAGGGATTTAGGAACCCATATATATTTTGAATTTTGTTTTTTAGCAATGGGCCTTTGTGGCCTTTTGGATATTTCTTTTTCTTTATAGATCATATTGTTCTTTGTTTTGACATGTCGATTATATTGGACATGTTGATCCTTGAATACATGTGGATTTTTAGACTTATGACTTTTATACTTGGCATCCAAATTGCTTGGAGGGGGAAAGGAATGCATGGATGGATAGGAATGAAGTGGACTTCTTTGGATTGATGAAATTTACTCAAGGATGTGTGCCTTTGCTGACCTTGCATAGAGGACAAAGGAATATAAGGACCTAAGATGGATGGAAAGTATGATGGGGAAGGGATATGTTTGGATTGTGATGGAGAGATGTTGGATTTAGTAGGGGTACCCACGTCTTGAGGAATTTCACTGAGGCCATGACCCTTAATATTTTCTTTAACATGAAGGGATTCTTGCTTATGAAGATCTACTCCTTTGCCTTTATGAATATCTTGACTTGTAGGATACTCTTTTCTTTGGGAAGAAGACACGAGTCCATTATGAGGTGGATGTGATATGAGAGAAATAATGAGATCTTGAAGTGGATTAGATTGCACCAAAGTAGAAGAACCCATTGTTAATGTTAGGGGTTCATGAACATCTTGCACTGACATGTTAGAATCATGAGGGGGACTAGGATTGTGTAGTGGACATGGTTCAATGACAGGCTCTTCAAGAGATGGAATGGGAGAAATAATGGGATCATCAAAAGAAACGAGATCTTGGAGTGTATATGGAGTATTAAGACAAGGAGATGGAGGAACAAAAGGATCTTGCGGAGGATCTGAAGGAATGATTTGATCTTGACAAGGAGGAAGATCATTGGAATCCTCTTTAAAGGTGCTTTGCTCTTGACTTTCAATGGGATCATCGGAAAGGATGGAAGGGATATCTTGACCTTTCTTAGGAAGTGGAATGCCAATGGGATTTGAAAGGATATTGTGTTCATTAAATAGAAGGGGATCGTTTGGGATTGGATGGACTGGGATATCTTGATCTTGCTCGGGGAATGGAGTGTCAATAAGGCTTTGGATAGGATGGAAAAGAATAGGGGAATCATCGTGAGTGTCTGGGAACATGGGATCCTAGTCAACAATTGGATGGGATGATAAGGTTTCAAGATCTTGATCTTGATCTATTTTAAGACACATTTCTTCATGCTCTAAATTATCCTCTTGACATGAGGTTGGACTTTGGATATGCATGGAGGATTCTGACAAGGAATCAATGTTTTGGCATGAAGGAAATGCACTTTGAACATTTGTGATGGATTCTAGCAAGGAATCAATGCTTGAACATGAGGAAGAGGGACTTCGAATGGGGTCCTCTAAAATAGGTAATGGCAATAAAGTGCATGGTGGCATTGGGTCTTGTATTTCTGAAACATGACAAGGATGTGCATCATGAATTGGATTATCTTGGCAATCAATTATGGATAACCCTTGGATAATTGCATCCTTGGGTGTATTGTTTGATGAGGACAATATGGAAGGTTCTTGTGAAACTTCTAGAGGTGTAGGGATAGATGCCACTGGAGAGTCAATTTGTTTGCGGGGGGATGAGGCATTGCTAGACATAAGTGTATTATCTTGATCTTCCTCAATAAACTCACTTGGTAATTTCCTTACGAGCATTGCAATAAAGCCACCTTTCTTTCGAGGTTTTGACATAGTTGTATCTGGAATTTGAACTTGTTTGGAAAGGAGTTGGTTTGATGTCATGTTTTGATATTGGACTTGGTTCAATTGTTCTGACATGTTTGAAACTTGGGTTGGTGTGTGCTGCAATCTTTGTTTTTGAATGTTTGATTGTGGTTGTTGACATTGATATTCCACCATTGGTTGAACCATTTGTGGACATTGTATAGTTGGTTGGACATATTGTTGAAATTGGACCATTGGTTGTATTGGTTGTATATGTTGAACAATTGGATGAACCATTGGTTGTACTGGTTGAAAATCTGATTGATAGTAAACACCTTCTTGTTCTTGTTGTGGAGGCACATAATGTTGAAATTGATGTTGTCTCTTTTCTTGAAATTGTTTCATCATCTCTATTTGGGAGAGGAGAGCTGGTATGTCTGATTGTTCAAGAAGAGATCTTACATCAATTGGCTCAATCTTTGGATTTCAACCTAGAAATTTTTGAAACATTTTGGACATTTGTGATCTATTCTTCTCAATGTTTTTCACTCTTTGTTCCAATATCTCCTCTTCTTGAGCTAGTTTCTCCTCTCTTTTTTGTATTTGGAGACTTGTTTCATCATAAAAAGTTTGATCAATGTTGCTTTGTTGTTGGGTTGGATAGAATTGTGATTGCATTGTCAGTTGATATGTCAAACTTTGTTGTATCATTGGTGCTTGGAACCTTGTTTCAATAGACATGTCACTATGCAATGTTTTTGGGATTTTTGATTTTAAAAGGATGATGTATGATATGCAACTAAATGCAACCTAAATAAATGAAAATGCAATCTATGGCAAGAATGCAACCTATGTTTTTGGTTGTTTTTCAAGATTTTGACAAACTTTTTGAAATGCAAATCTACAAAGAGACCCTTAGGAAATTGAAATGATGTCTAGACCTCAAAGGACAAAAGGACCAAGTGACAAAAGGACAAAATGACAATGTCTCCCCTATATGCTTGGATACTAAGCTAGGTTTGACCAAATGACAATAATGACAAAAACAGAAAAGGTTTGATAAGGTCTAGACTTCCTAACAATGACTTAGGGTTTATCAAAGATTTGGAATTACTCAAGTATGACAAAACCTAGTTTTGACACTATATGCTAAGGGACAATTACTATGCAAGTGACCCTAATATAATATGATAATGACTTAAGCTTAATAAAGAGACCTAGGGTATGCAAATGCAAACGTATGACAATGTCAACCTAAGTTTGAATTATGAAATGGTATTATTCTAATGCAAGAGGACACATGCAAATGGATGACCTTTATTGATATGCAAAGGAGTATGACCTAGGTGAAACTTAACCTTGGTAATTGACAATGAATTTGCAACATGCAAACCTAGGATGAACCTAAATCTAAGTGACATGAATGTTGAGACAAGATTTTGAAAAATGTTTGACAACCATATTTGAAGGTGTTTTGAACTTTGTTGAATGAAATACTCTTGTGTTTAACCTTGTTTTGAATCAATTTGTCTTGAGATGCAATTCAACTTTTGACAAGCAAAGAAGACAAGATATTTCAACTTAAACTCAAGACAATGATGCTCATTCACACATTTCTTATGGTAGGCAAGGACATTAGGTACTTGAGAGGTAGACTCATTATGAGATTCAAGGAGAATACATAGATGCTTGACCCCATGGGCTCCCCTCCACGGCACTCACTTCTCAGGGCAGCCAAGCATCAGTCCCCATGGAAATATCCCCATGACGAACTTAGTATCTCTTCCAAGTATCTGAACTTGTCCTTCTCAAGCAACTAGAAGGATTTTTGGCTTCTAAATACAAGGTGTTTAGTAAGGATTTTTGTTAAGCATTACTCCTTGGTGTCATGCAAGCATGATTGAGACATTAAGCCCACCAAGATACAAAACAAATGTAGTCGCGCAAGCACAATTTAGACCTTGAGGCCCTACTTAGATGTTGATATGAGAAAGAGTCCAAGGGTCATCACTTCCCAAGTAACTACAATTCCCACGTAACCCTTCCTTCAAAGCTTTCACCCATCAAGTATTTGTTTATAGTGAGTTAGAATGCCAAGGTATTCTAGTCGTACTCACTTTGGGTCATTCCCTTCTCACGATTATCACTTGCTTGCAAAAGCAAATGGTCGGGAAGGCAGGCCCTCTAAAGGTGACACACAATCAAAAACATGAGCATGGTATCGAAGATCTGGATTTCTGATCACCCTAAGAAGGATGAGAGCATACTCTCCTACTCCAATGTCAAACTCAACAATCAAAGCAAACATACATTCATTCCATCCTATTTAGAAATCATACTAGGTGCCTAAACATTAATTACAAACACAAAGTTTAGTTGTAGTCCAAGGCAACCTGCAAAAACCCAAGTCAGAAGTTTGATATGTTTAGTCTTTGACTATCGAACCTACATAAAATGTGTTAGTAGTTTCATTTGTTGTCTTTGTCATGCGTATGCCAAGGTTCTGCACAGAGAATCAATACCAAAAAACCAAAAAAAGCAGAAACAGAATGCAAAAGAAAACAATTTGCAAGTGAAAAACACTGCCTTTTACCTCTGTTTATGTCCCTACACAGGTGCAGAAGTCTTGACACAGGCGCGGAATTCTTGACACAGGCGCAGATTGTCCTTGACATAGGCACAAAATGCATAACACAGGTGGAGAATGCTTGACACAGGCGCAGAAGTTCTCAGAAAACCCTGCATTACCCTGTTTCTTGGGTTTTTAACCTTCAAATCAACTCAAAAGCACTCAAAAGCATGGTTAAGTGGTTAGTTCACGTCGGGTTCACCAATTAATGTAGCTAGGAAATTTGGAAATCATCACAAGCAATTCAATATTAGTCTTTAGCTCAATCACAAAAGCTCAAATGCAATGATCAATCCTAACACACTCAATAAAGACATGAAAACAAAACATTCAAGATTTGAAAATTAAGCAAACCAAATGCAGATTTGAATGTCTCCTTCATGTGGCTCCATTGTCCTTCTTTCTCCTTCAAATAGCTTTGTTGTGGATCTCACCTACTAGTGCATGATTATGATATGAAAGCAAGTAGACAAGATGATTGCTCAAGAATACTCGAAGCGTGATTGATTCAGGAATCGACTTGAAAAGTGATTCGTTCGATAATGTGATTCGAAAAAGTGATTAGTCTTGATTGAAGAAATTCATCCAATTTATAGACAAATTGGAGAGATGATCAAATTAGCATGAAGAGATTCGAATGGAAATTGCAAATCAATTATGTCAATTATGACAAATTTATGACAAATTTGCACTTTCTATGCAAAATTGATTGATTGATAATTCATGACAAAATTATGACAACTTTCTATGTCAAAATTGATTGATTGTCAATTATGACAAATTATGACAAATTGAAATGTCATTCCCATGGAATTAGGAGAAAAATAGGAGGAAATTGAATTAGAAATTAGGAAAAATTAGAAAATTGGAAAATAGGAATTTAAGAAATTAGAAAATGAGGAAAATAGGAATTAGGAAATTAGTGAATTAATTAATAATTTTTCATTTATTAATCAATTCACAAAGAGGGAATTTGGAAATTGATGAAAAATTAGGAAATTAGGAATTAGGAGAAATTAGGTAAAATCAATTAATAATTTGTCATTTATTAATTAATTCACAAAAAGAGGAATAATTAGTTAACCAATTAAATTAAACATTTAATTGTGACAAGAAGACTTAGGATAAATAAATAAATTATTTAACCTAGAGGGAGAAATGACAAACAGGGTTAAATAAATAAAATCATGAAACCCTAAAAGATGAATTAGAAATGCAAAGATGACAATTAGGTCATGATGTAAGATTGATTTGATGTCGATTCGATTTGATCATGATTTTGACTTGATAAAAGACCAATGTGATAAATGATTTGATTGATAAATGTGCCAATTGACGAGGAACAATGACAAATTGATCCAAATTGACACGATTGAGAAGGACGACGATCAATGACAAATTGATCGCAAAACGACAACAATGAAAATGATAATGATCGATGACAAATCGATCGCAAAATGACAAGAAAGATTGATAAGAGGACAATGATCGATGACAAATCGATCGCAAAACAACAAGATTGACAAGAGGACAAAACCCTAATTAGGATTGACGATGTCCAAAACGATGAATACGCACATAGATGCGACAGGATAAGATTGACCAAAATCATGACTGAAGATTGTTGTCGACAAGACCAAATTCAAGAGCCAGATAAATGAAGAATGCAGAAGAAAGACTCGATGCTCGCAAATGATAAAGACCAAGTGCATGACATAGGAGAAATGTTAATGCAATGCAAAAACCCTAAAATAAGGCAATGCGCAAATGTTAAAGTACAACTCCGGAAGCATTGACCAGTTTTAGGTGTCTATATATATATATATACATATATGTGTGTGTGTGTGAGTGTGTGTGTGTGTGTGGATATGTATATATGGATATATGGATATGCATGTATATAGGCATACATACATACATACATATATATGGATATGTATATATATATATACATATCCATATATATATATATAGACATACATATATATGTGTGTGTGTGTGTGTGTGTGTGTGTGTGTGTTTGTGTGTGTGTGTGTCTATATATATATATATATATATATATATATAATGACTCTATAAGTATTAATTCCAGACCATGACAAATACCCACAATCAGAAAACAAAGTAGAGGACCATGCTCAAATCTCTAGCTTATCCCTGTTTATAAGGAAAATTGAGACTAAAACATAGCAGAGATCGAGAGATGGATTTGGGATGGTCATCTAAAACAGAGAATTTCTTCTCTACTATCTAAAGCCTAGCCCTCACCATCTGACCCTAACATTTCAGTCTTCATTCTAAAGGGGTAGTACAATTCACAAAAAGAACCCCAGAGAGGTACCAAGATCCTGACTCCTGGAGAACAGTAAACCTAAGAAATCTAGACCTGAAAACAAGCTCTTAGGACTATTTGAAGGGCCCTACCCTAACTTAGAAGTCACCCATAAGCCCTTGCATTGGCTAATTCATCTGCCCTAGTGTTTCCTTCTCTGTAGATATGATTCAAGGTAGCTTTCTTGAATACCTTTAGAAGGCTTAGAGCGCTTGATAAAATCACATTTAGCTTCCAATTAGGAAGAAAACCCTTTCTTAGGCCATTGATGATAATAGTCGAGTCCCCTTCTATGGAAAGCTTACTAATACCCATGTTTTGACATAAGAGAAGGCCTTCAACTAAAGATAAAAGTTATGCTTTATTACTGGATTCAATACTTATAGGCTTGGCCATCTTAGCTAATTCCCTCCCAACATCATCATGCAGACAACATCCTATCCCAGCAAGACCTAGATTCCCACGAGATGCTCCATCGAAGTTAAGCTTCACCCACCCCTTTTTTGGGACCTTCCATTTACAGACTTCTCTTAACTCCTTTTTATTAGAGTTGCTCACTCGTACAAAGGGAGGAATCTTCAGACCTGACCATCTACCTCTCATTTTCTCATCCCACTATATCATCTCAGAAAGTTTACTAGGAAATTTAGATGTCTTGCTATTAAGAGTTTCTACTACTAAGGCCTCAATTTTATTCACCAGTTGGAGCCATGTTAGGATAACCAGTGAACAACTGAGAGGGGGGGGTGAATCACTTGTTAACAAATTATAAATTTTAATCCATAATGTAACCTTAAAAAAATCAAGTACCGGTAAAGCATAGATAGATGCCAGAATACAACTTAATAATTAACCAGATAATCAATGTAAAACAACCATACCACATAACACCATGATTTGTACATGGAAAACTCGGAAAGGGAAAAACCATGGTGGGAAGCCTACCCACAGTCAGATGATACTTCTGTAGAAAGTATGTGTTACAATGAGGGGTCTGCACTTGCAGGAAGGTGCACTGCCTAGAGTGTACTACTCATTACAAAAGAGTCTCACTAACTACAGAGAGGCTACAACCTTCTTAAGATAAATGGACTACAATCCAATAGAGTGAACTGCCAGAAAGAGAATCTAACATGCCCAATTACAGTCCCGGTTAAGCTCAATATCAGAGGACTAAATCCTCTTCTGAATCCAATTAGATCACTAACAATCGATCAACTCTTCTACCTGAATGATATTACAATATTTGCACATTACATTCCTTGATCATGACTTTTCAATTACCATGATACTTTACAAGGAGTTTCTACCTCTTATTTATACAATCCCTAAGGCTTAAACCAATTAGGTCGGCCACCTAAAGATATTACAAATAAGATCATTACATAATTTCTTATTACAATGATATGCCATGTCGGCTTAAGACCAAAACAATAATAACAAATTCATAAAATATATCGAATCATTCAGGTAACGTGTAGAGTACATGTTAGCATGATACCGGTCCATAACCTAGATAGGTATCAGACCTATTATGGGACCACCACGCCAAAGCAACGTCTTCAAGCAATTTAAGTACGATCAAAAAACATCTTCAGCATCCTGAAATCGATGAAGAAGCTCCACCAACACCAACTATGCATCCTATCATGATTCCTCAATGAAAGTTTTGTTGATAAAGCCTTAAACTAGTGTATGATAACATCTGATTACCAAGCCAATACCAACTAACCAAAACATGCTCATGGAGAATATAACATATGACATCAAATATACTTTACTGATCAAAACATGTCAGAAGTGTCAACAGATAATCTCTTATGTCGGTAACACTAGATCTTCTACCGGTAACCAAAAACCTATCTATCGGTAACCATCCATAATAGCTAGTGTTGACATCAATGACAAAACATCAATGCAACACATAATCAAATCATCCATAATGCCAATAATCTCCCCCTTTGGAATTGATGGCAACACTAGATGTATGTGAAAAACATCTAAGTACCAAGAAGTGCCAAAACAAGTCTCCCCCTGTGGAAGATGACCAACAATCAATAGCTCTCCCCCTGTGAATGATATCCCTATAAGGTTCTGAACAAATCTCTCCCCCTAATGTATACAACTTCTTTTTCTTTATTTTCACATCAATATCTCTCCGCCTTTGACATCAACGCCAGAAATCTGACAAAAATATCAAGGCAATGATATAAACCCCTGAAATTCAAGGTTGACTACTCCCCCTGAGTAGTAGCACCACTCATCAGTTTCAAAATGAATAATGTTTCTGATAATGCATACCAGACTTATGACAAACTTTATCAATCACGTCTCTATCGGAGGGGCAGAAACCCCTAACCTGTCTCTCAAATATTCAAATGATTCCTTAGACAACAGTTTAGTGAATATGTTTGCAATCTGTTCTTTGGTGTTCACATAAACCAATTTGACTTCCTTTGCTTCTACCTTGTCCTTCAAAAAGTTATACTTTATTGAAATATGCTTAGTTTTAGAGTAAAATACTGGATTCTTAGACATTTCAATAGTTGAAGAGTTATCATAGTAGATAACTACCGGTTCACTACAATTTACCCTGATATCCTTCAACATTTGCTTCATTCACAAGACTTGAGTGCAATTAGTTGTTGCTGCAACATACTCGGCTTCTGCAGTAGATAAAAAAATGCATGATTGTTTTTTGTTGATCCATGAAACCAGTTTCTTTTCAAGAAATAAAGCTCCACCAGAAGTGCTCTTCCTATCATTAGTATCACCTGCACAATCTGAGTCAGTATATGCACATAAAGTGAAATCATAATCTTTGGAATATCATAAACCATATTCTGTTGTTCCTTGCAAATACCAAAGTATTCTCTTTACTGCACATTCATGATTTTCTTTAGGATTACTTTGATATCTTGAAACAATATTTACTGCATTCATTATATCAGGTCTAGACTGAGTTAGATATAACATACCACCAATCATGGACTCATACCATGTCAGATTTACCAGTGTAGAATTATCCTTGATAGATAATTTCTCACTTGTGGCCATAGGAGTACTTACCGGTTTGGAATTCTCCACACCAAACTTCTTCAACAATTCCCTCAGATACTTAGTTTGATAGATAAAAATCCCTTTGTCAGTTTGAGTAATCTGTAAACCTAAGAAAAATCTCATCTCACCAATCATGGACATTTCAAATTCATTTTTCATGTTGTTAGCAAATTCCATGCATAGTTTATCTTCTCCTCCAAAAATAATATCATCAATGAAAAATTCAATAATCAGAATATCATTATCAGTGATCTTATAGTATAAATTACTATCAACATTGCCTTTAGTAAAACCAAGCTTCAAAAGGTATTTATCCAACCTTGCATACCAAGCTCTAGGAGCCTGTTTCAAACCATATAAAGCTTTCTTCAATCTGCAAACCATATCTTTATCACTTGTCAATGAGAATCCATCAGGTTGCTCAATGTAAACTTCTTCCTCAAGCTCACCATTCAAAAATGCACATTTGACATCCATTTGATAAACCTTATAGTTATTATAAGCTGCATAGGCAAGAAATAGTCTAACAACTTCAATTCTAGCTATAGGTGCAAATGTCTCACCATAATCAATTCCTTCCATTTGAGAATATCCTTTACAAACCAATCTAGCCTTGTTTCTTACAAATTGACCATCCTCATTTAGTTTATTCCTAAAAACCCATTTAGTTCCAATAACATTCTTATTTTTAGGTCGGGGAACTAAAGACCAAGTTTCATTCTTTTGTATTTGATCTAATTCATCTTCCATAGCCTTTAACCAGTGTTTATCCTTACAAGCTTCAATAATAGTTGTCGGTTCAGTTTGATAAATAAGACATACCTCTTCATTTGCCAGTTTTCTTCTTGTCATAACTCCCTTGTTTCTATCTCCAATAATTTGATCTTCAAAATGATTTAATCTTACATACCTTGGTGTCTTTTGAACTTCTAATTCACCGTTCTGATCATCAATCACAGTTGAGTGTTTTGATTGTGCTGGTGTAACTGTTTCAGCTTCCTGTACCGGTTGAGGCATTGTCGGTTCTGTTATGATCATTTCCACTGTCGATTCCCTATCATATGATATAGAATGATTTTTGTACTGTTCATCTACTTTCACATTAGCACTCTCCACAATTTTCTGCAATCTTTTGTTATAGCATCTATATGCTTTGCTTTGAATTTAATAACCAAGAAATATTCCTTCATCACATCTAGGATCAAACTTTCCAATTGCATCATCTCTTTTGATATAGCATTTACTTCCAAAAATTTTGAAATACTTAACAATAGGTGTATGTCCAAACCATAGTTCGTTCTTACCGATTTAGCCTTTGATGTGAAATCTATTCAATGTGTAGACTGTTTTACTCACTGCTTCTCTCTAATAGATATGAGGCAATTTGGCTTCCATCATCATGGATCTAGCTACATCCAAAATGGTTTTGTTCTTTCTTTCAACTACTCCATTTTGATGAGGAGTCCTAGGTGCAGATAGATGTCTTCTGATTCCATTTGTCTCAAAATAACTGTTAAATTCATGAGAAGTGAACTCACCACCATGATCTGATCTTAGACATTTAATTTTCAATCCAGTTTCAATTTCAACCTTCGCTTTAAAGACCTTGAATTTCTCAAAAGCTTTAGACTTCTCCCTTAGAAAAGTTACCCACATCATTCTAGAATAGTCATCAATAATCAGCATGAAATACCTATCACCTTGAAAACTTTTAGTCCTTGTTGGACCACATAGGTCAGTGTGAATCAAATCAAGTACATCATTAGATTTATCATGTATGCTCTTAAACAAACTTCTAATTTTCTTACCCAATTGGCATTCCTTACATATCGGATTATGAGGCTTCATAATCTTAGGTATATCTCTAACTGCCTTAGTTGAACTAATCTTAACAATGCAATCAAAATTAACATGACATAACCTCTTATGCCATAGCCAACTCTCATCAATATGAGCAATCAAACATGTCTTATTACCAGTGTTCAGGTGAAAGATATTACTTCCTGTTTGAATACCGGTTGCAATTTCTAAACCAGTGTTGTTAATGATTTTGTATTTTCTATCTTTAAACTGAAGTTGAAAACCCTTATCAAATAATTGACCAACACTCAAAAGATTATGCTTCAAACCTTCTACATAATAGACATTATCAGTATTATGCTTGCCATCCAAAGAAATAATACCTCTACCTTTGATCATACATGCCTTATCATCTCCAAATCTGACTTGACCTCCATTGTATTTTTCTTTTATCTCCAGTCATATGGTGTGAGCATCTACTATCAATTACCCATTCATCTTTATCTTCAACTTTTACTGCCAGGGCCTTTTCTTCATTCTTGATAGCCGGTTTTGGTTCATCTTCCTTCAAAGCATAGAACACCCATTCCTTTCCATTTCCAGATCCACTAGCAGAGTCTTCTGTTGGTTCATCTCTAGAATCATCTATTACTCCTTCCTCATCTACTATGTAGCATTGTTTGCTTTTCTTGAATCTATATCTATTCTGGTTAGGCTTAAAGGTTTTCTTAACTCTTTCCTCAAACCTTGCATTCCTTTCAGGACATCTAGATGCAAAACGACCAATCTTATTACATGGAAAACATTTAAAAGTGTTTTTCCTTCATACTTACTTCCAGTTGGTCCTTTAGGTACTCTTCTAGCAAATAAGACTTCAATTTGCTCAAGCTCTTCATCTTCTTTCCTCATGTCTTCTAGTTATTTTTCATATAAGGCTCTCCAATCACACTTGTTGGTAGATGTTGATGATGATGCATGAAAAGCAAGTTTAGACTTTACAACTCCAGAAGATCCAAATTCTTCAAGCTCAAAAGCAGATAATTTCCCAATCAGAATGTCTCTGTTAACTGAAGTGTTTGACATTGTTCTTAACTCATTAATTGCAGTTGTCTTCATCTTGTAAGCCGGTGGAAGGGCTCTCAAGACTTTGGAAACTATTTCATCTTCACTCAGAAATCCTCCACAACATTGAATTCCCATAACATTCTCATTTACTCTTTCCATAAACACATCAATTCTTTCATTTTCTTCCATTTTTTAAGTTTTCATATGTTACCCGGTAACCATCAAGTTTAGCAATTTTGATAGTAGGGTCACCTTCATTCAAAGTTTGCAATTTATCCAACATAACCTTAGCCAATGATTTGTCAGTCAATCCCATGATCTACTGATCAGTAAGTGTACATAGGAGAGCTTCTCTAGCTCTGCAATCATTTTCAATATTCTTATCCAAGTTTGCAGGAGCAAGATTGCCAGATGCTGGATTATAAGGTGTGTATCTTTTCTCAGCGATCTCCCAAATATCCTTGCCAAGACATCTAAGATGAGTCTCCATTCGAAATTTCCATATCCCATAATTTGTTCCATCCAACTTAGGGATTTCTCTTCTGAAAATAGCTGTCGGTAGATTAGTAGTGTTAGTTCCCATAAGATCTACCTCAAGTGGTTAAGCTTCTACAAAAAGAGGACCAAAGCTCTAATACCAATTGTTAGGATAACCGGTGAACAACTGAGAGGGGGGGGGGGGGGGGGTGAATCAATCGTTAACATATTATAACTTTTAATCCACAATGTAACCTTAAACAAATCAAGTACCGGTAAAGCACAGATAGATGCCAGAATACAACTTAATAATTAACCAGATAATCAATGTAAAACAACCATACCACATAACACCATGATTTGTACGTGGAAAACCCGAAAAGGGAAAAACCATGGTGGGAAGCCTACCTACAGTAAAATGATACTTCTGCAGAAAGTATGTGTTACAATGAGGGGCCCGCACTTGCAGGAAGACGCACTACCTAGAGCATACTGCTCATTACAAAAGAGTCTCTTGACTACAAAAAGGCTACAAACTTCTCAAGATAAATGGACAACAATCCAATAGAGTGAACTACCAGAAATAGCATCTAACATGCCTGATTATAGTCCCGGGTAAGCTCAATACCGGAGGACTAAATTCTCTTTTGAATCCAATTCGATCACCAATGATCGATCAACTCTTTTGCCTGAATGATATTATAATATTCGCACATTACATTCCTTGATCATGACTTTTCAATTACCATGATACTTTACAAAGAGTTTCTACCTCTTATTATACAATCCCTAAGGCTTAAACCAATTAGGTCGGCCACCTAAAGATATTACAAATAAGATCATTACATAGTTCCTTATTACAATGATATGCCATGTCGGCTTAAGACCAAAACAATAATAACAAATCCATAAAATATCTCAAATCATCCAGGTAACGTGTAGAGTACACATTAGCATGATACCGGTCCATAACCTAGATAGGTACCAGACCTATTCTGGGACCACCATGCCAAAGCAACATCTTCAAGCAGTTGAAGTACGATAAAAAAAAATCTTCTACAACCTGAAATCCATGAAGAAGCTGCACAAACACCAATTATGCATCCTATCACAATTCCTCAATGAAAGTTCTGTCGGTAAAGCCTTAAACCAGTGCCGATAAGGGTTTACTAGAGTGTATGATAACATCTGATTACCAAGCCAATACCAACTGACCAAAACATGCTCATGGAGCATATAACATATGAAATCAAATATACTTTACTGATCCAAACATGCCAGAAGTATCAATAGATAATCTCTTCTGTCGGTAACACTAGATCTTCTACCGATAACCAAAAACTTGTCTGATGGTAACCATCCATAACAACTAGTGTTGACATCAATGACAAAACATCAATGCAGCACATAATCAAATCATCCATAATGCCAACAAGCCAATCCATTTTCTTTTCCTTAAAGAGTCTCTTATTGCATTCCTTCTAGAGTTCCCAAATTACCACAAAAGGGGCCAATTTACATAGACCTCCAAAGAGGGAATGTTGATGAAGAATGGGCCATGCCTGTAACATACCTAGAATAGAATTAGGGAAAGCTAAGCTCCATCCTAATTTGTTACATAACCAAAGCCACCATCAGGAGGCATAATTACAATTGAGGAGGATATGGTCCATATCTTCTTCTACCTTCTCACATAAAGGGCTTCTACTGGGACCCTCAAAGCATATCTTCCTGAATCTATCTGTAGTAAGAATCTTATTTTGAAGAGCAAACCAAGAGAACAACCCTACCTTTGGTAAACACATCTTGTCCCAACACAAAACTGAGGGGACAAAAGTGCGTAAGGAGAGCTACTGACTAAGAAGAAGATTATAACCATCTTTAGAGGTGTATTCTCCTAATTTCAATCCATCCCAAACAAGACTATCCAACCCCAAGTTGAAGGAGACCTTTCAATTCTTCAGGATGTCTTGAAGCTTAAATTTCTCCATTTCTAGGATATCCACTTGATCCAAAGATTTTCACTCCCAACCCTTTGCTAGATCCTTGTCAATTGGTGTTATGTAGTCCCTGACATACTTACCCCATGTGGATTCAGGCACTGCTCTTACAATCTCTAGATTAGCACTCTTATGTAGTGCCTTGAATCCTCCCCAAGAATCCATCCAAAAAAGGGCTTCCTTACCATTACTCAAGTTCCAAGATAATTTATCTAAGATTATTTTTCTGCAATCCAGTATAAAGTTCCAAATGCGAGATCCTTTCGAAGGTTAAATTTCCCTAAAGATGCTAGTGTGGTCCCTACCACTAAGATATTTGTGGAATAAGATCTGAGCCCACTTGAGGTGGAGAAATCTAAACATTCTCTAGACCAATTTTGCCCCTAGCGTTATACTCTGGTCCTTAATATTCTTAATCCCTATGCCACCTTCTGACCTTGGCCTACAGATCTTATCCCAAGCCATGAGGGAGATATTCCTCTTATCCCCAGTACCCTGCTAAAAAAAGACCTTAAATGTTTACTCAACTCTTACTTTTTGGACTGTGGGAGGTTAATACATGATAACTGATAGATTGGAATTGATGCCAAAACACATTTAACCATAGTCACTCATCCTGCAGAGGATAGTGACTTACCTTTCTAGGTTGCTACCTTCTTCTTAATCCCATATATCACTAAATCCCACAACTTTGAAGATCCATTACCCTTATCTAAGGGAAAATATAGATATTTATAGGGGAGCCTACCCATATTAAAATCCAAAACTTTGCAGATGTCTTTTTGTAAGCACTCCTTAGTGTTGAAAAAGAAGACTTCAAATTTAGTTGGATTAATTTATTGTCCTGAAGCCTTTGAGTAAGAATCTAGGATCTAGTTATAAGCTTTGGTTTCTCCTATATTACTAAGTCCATATAGCATAGTATCATCCACAAATTGTTGGTGCGTAGTAGGATCTAACTTGCTAGTAATCCTTATTCCTGAGATCTGATTGCTTTCCATGACTCTAGAAATAGCTCTGCCTAGTGATTCCGCCATGATGATGAAAAGGAAAGGGGATATAGGATCTCCTTGTCTTAGACCACTGGATGAGGTGAAAAATCCCTCTCAAGTACCATTAACTAACACCAAAAATTTAGGCGTCGAAATACATTCAAATATCAAGTTAATCCATGAAGAGGGGAACCCAAAGGCTTCTAGGCATTTCCACAAGAATCTCCAGTCCACCTTGTCATAGGCCTTGCTAATGTCTAGTTTTAAAAGCATGCTAGGGGTTCCATTCTTCTGAACAAAAAGAATGGCTTCTTAAGCTATAATAACCCCATCATAAATAGAACTTCTAGGAACAAAACCCATTTGTTCCTCACTAATCAAAAGAGGATGGAGTTTCTAAAGCCTATTAGCTAAGGTCTTAGTAAAAATCTTATAGATGGTGTTACATAGTGCAATTGGTCTAAAATCATCAAAATAGTCGAGCTTTCCCTTCTTTGGGATGAGGGCCAAGAAAGTATTGTTGATTTCTTTGAGAATATTACCTGAATTTCTCATACCTTCAAGATAATCCATCACCTCCTCCCCTATGAGGGATCAACTTTTTTTTTTAAATTCATTCGAAAAGCCATCTGAACTAGGGGATTCATCTAGATTCATCTACATTAGAGTTTCTTCTACTTATGATAAAGAGAATTTTACAGTAAGACCATGGTTTTGTTCCTTACTTAGTAATTTGGATATAAATTTTAGAAACTTCTCTTGGTTTGAATGATGAGGACTCAAATCTATGTTGAGGATATTGGAAAAAAAATCTACTGCCTCCTTGGAGATGAGCTTGGGATCTTCCACCTCTGAGCCATTACTGATCTTAATCTTAGAGATTCTATTAATGACTCTCCTAAGTTTGTCACTGTTGTGAAAGAATTTAGTGTTCTTATCTCCCTCATCCAGCCACGTTTCCTTGGATTTTTGTTTCCAAAAGGCCTCCTCTATTGTTAGAATGTTTTCTTGTTCAAGTAGTTCCTTTTCTCTAAGAAATAGAGCTTCATCCATCCCTTTCAACATGACAACTTCACTTACTTCCACTAACTCTGCTTCCACCTGTAACTTCTTGTCAAATATATTCCCAAAGTGTTTCCTATTCCATATTATGAGCTTCTACTTAATTATCTTAAGCTTATTGACTACCTTAAAGATCATGCACCTGGAGACCTCTGCCTCCTTCCACCATACCTCTAAAAGTCTAAGAATATTATCATCTTTCAACCACATTTGTTTGAATTTCAAAGGACATCTTCTCCGTCCTGAATCCAAAAGAAAGTTAAGTTGAATCGGAAATGATCCAAGCCCGAAAAAGTTAAGATTGAGGCTTCTAAGGTATAGGGAAAGTTGATGAGACTGCCTAATAAAAAGAATCTATCTATTTGTTCTACAATATTACTAAAACCTAACCTTCTGTTATTCTAGGTAAAGGCATCCTTATCCACGTTAATCTCTACCAATCCATTGCGATGGATCCAATCTACAAAATCTAAAGTAGCTCTAGAGGTTTTACCTTTGCCTCCTTGTTTCTTGGATTGATTAATAATACCATTGAAGTTGCCTCCTATGATACAAGTTTGTTCCTCGGTACTACTTAGGAATTCCTCAATTTCCTTCCAAACCCTTCTTTTGTCTTCATTCTGTGTTGGTCCATAAACATTAATAATAAGAAAATCAAGTTTATGTTTAATACTGGTGACTGTGCCACTGATCCAATTGTCATGAGATTCTAATAATGAGAAACCAATATTGCGAGGATCCCAAATCATGGCCAGACCCCCAGAGGCTCCAATGGCTGGTACTCCTATAATATGTCTGAAGCCTAATTGTTTACCAAAAGAGGCTAAGTCAACTTTCTCTAGTATGGTTTCTTGTAACATAACTAAATCGGAACTATAGGTAGAAAGACAATGTTTAATAATCCTCTGCTTGTTAGGGGCATTTAAATCCCTAACATTCCATGATAAAACTTTCATGGTGTTGTGGGAAGGACCTTCCCCTTCCCTGCATGGAATATATTTGTAAGTTTAACCTAACCCTCTGCTATTCCATCATTATCTCTTAACTCAGATAGGGACTTCCTACCTCTCTTCTTACAATATTTTGCACAATCAGGTGTAACCTTCTCCCCAACCCATTGTTCAATACCTAATGTTTCAAAAGTATCACCATTTTATTTGTCATTTAATTCCACTATAAGGGCTTTTGTATCCATTACCTTTGGAGGATTGATAAAATTCGGAATACCTTTCATTAAAAACCTTCTTTGTAATTCTACCTCTTCTATATCAATTATTTCATCCAATAAATTCTTCAGGATGTCCTCAGTAACCGAGTCGCATAAATAGTTGATAATGCAATTCACCTCCTTTTCTTTATGACCCAAATCCTCCACTTGTTCAACCTTTTCCAATCTGTCAAGAGCCACCATCATTTGTGGGGAACCGATTGCTTCCTGACTTCCCCAGGCTTTCACATCAACATCCTGAACAGGAATAGGATTCAAATCCCCCACCACAACAACAACCCGACAAGAACTGTTATGATTGAATTCATCCTTATTATCTATAGATAAATTCTTGAATCTTTCTATTCCTACTTCCACTTGGGCACAAATTCTCTCCTCCTCCTTTGTGTCAATATCCCTTCCCTAACCATCCATAAAAATAGCCACATGGGACAACAAGGGAGAAGAATTCCCTCCCTCAGTAGTGCTCTAATCTCCCACAATTTCACCATCCTCTACCTTATCAGACTACCCTACTGGGGGAAAGCTATCCTTAATTACAAACCCACCCTTTTCCATATTGAAACAAATATCCAACTTTGGGTCTCCCCTAGGATTCTTTTGAAAGGGCATAACCACCGAGATCAGTTTATCTGCTAAATCTAAATCTAAAACCCCTCTATAAATTTTAGGGTAAATTAAGAAAGTGGACTCCATAGTTCTAATTTCAATAGGGCCGAGTGAATTAACATTAATATCCATATTAACTATCAATACACAGTCTGAATACATCCGTCATTTGTCACTAATCTCTATGAATTTTCCTAAATGATTACCTATTTTCCTAATAATTTCTTTATCCATTAATTCTACTGGTAAGTTAGGGATTGAAACCGGTCTATCTACTTTAAATGATTCCAATTTACATGGATTGAAAGTAGGTTGCCAATCTAAAAAATTAAAATCATATCCTTTAAAAGTCAGAGATATACCTGTTAAGAATTCATTCTTACGCTTGGCATTTATGCAATCAATATAAAGAAAGCCTTCAGACAAGATGGCAATACTCGCTATCCGGTTGAAGGAATATTTGAACCAATCCACAATGACCTCTATCGGGACTCCAAGTCCACACCATCTAGCAAAAACCATGAAAGTTTTGCATGTTTGTTGAAGCCTTTCCACCAAACTATCATTGATTTCCAGTACATCCTTCTTTTTTGATTTAGGGTTTACTTCCAAATTTGGCTTCGACTTCGTGGATTTGGAAGGAAGCAGAGATTTGGGTTTCTAACATCCCTCCTCAGATATATGAGGTCTAGCATTATTAACACCAGATCTCCAACTATCCAAAAGATTAATAATTTTGGGGGGGCTTGTTCTAGGGAATCAGTTTTGAAAAACCTCCCTCAAGATTCTGCAAATGGGTGAATTTATTGGAGATGGTAGGCCTGCAGGAGCCTTTCAGGTGGAGGGTATTTTGTTTGCCTTCGAAACCTCTTCTTGCCCTAGATTTAATTGGTAAGCCCTTTCTCTCTGCCTTCTGAAATCTCCTAGATTTCACCGTCTGCCATTTTGATTTCGATTGAGGGAGGGGGAGCCCAGTTCCCCAAATTAAAAGCAGAATCCACATATTTTGTTTGCCCAAATAACCATTTTTGTCACTCGATATCTGGATATTTTCGCGAGTATATGTGCAGAGCCATCTGGGATATAAGATCTTTTTTGTTTTTACTTACACTTCAAAATTATTTTAAAATAAATATCAATATTAGTTTAATGAATATATAAAATAATTTATATTTTTATATGTATAACAGATATGTATATAAATGAGATTTTGGCTTTTAGTTTATAGCGAGATGGCGATTTTATTTATATGATGTAATTTGAATTATAGGTGAATTAGAAAACTTGGATCGACATGTGTTTTAAACGAAATGGAACATTATGGTCATTTTAGATTAACGAAATTGTGTGTTTTAAGTAATTGTATTCGCATTCATTTTCGAAACTACAAAGTCCTTGGTTAAATTTATCAGATATTGTCATGTGGTTGTCTTCGTGGCTATTATTGTTTCTTGTCAAGGATTTGTCAGTTGGTTACATCGTGTAAGGGCTTGTTTGGTCAAGTGGTTTTTCTACCATTTTGAACTCTATGTCCAATTTCATGTTGTATACCTTGGGTTTGGGAGTTTGTATGATTTTTGATTAAGTGTCATATGGGAGAGTGGCCTGCCAGAATAACCATACCAAGCTATGTGATGACACTCTTCCCTTTATGGTTACTAGTGTATAGTCTTGTTGATTTCTCTTGTTTTGATGTGGAGTCATGTTCTGCGAGTTTACTTCTTGTGAGTCATTCCGATATTGTGAGTTCAACCATGTGTGTGTGCATACCTATAGGTTGCTAGTGGGTCTTATTACTATCTCCTAGCATGGTGGGGTGGTTCTTTTTGGAGCCACATGGTCGGGTGGTAGTGCCACTTTCCATCGGGTGTGTGTCTATTCCTTCTTGCAAAGTTGGCTTCATAGGTGTTCCAGTTGCACTTGGATTCGAGCGTTTGTTATGGATCATTCTTTGTATATCTTGGACCCTTATGTGGTCGATTGTAATCATTATGTTATTTATATGTGACTTGATGTATAAGTGCTATTGTAATACTAAGCTATCCTTGCAATGTAAAAGTAATGTACTATGATGCAAGTTAGATGATAGGAATTCTATATTTAATTAAATCATTATTGTAATGAAATTGAATGTGTGAATATGAATGAAGTATAGTAATGTTATTGTTATCACATGCAATGTATAAACAATCATTGATTTGTATAATTAAGTACTTAATGGTTAAGTGTATTTCTTCAATGGATTAATTGACCTTAAGGAAAGTATAGTGTAATTAAGTAATTCACGTTGGGAAACCCTTTAGGCATTTGTGTTAAGTCTTCCGCTTGTGCAACTTCTATTGCAATGGTTATCTTGTACACTAATGTGTTCTTATTATTATTATTTTTTAAAAAATTGCACTCTTTTCGAGTGTTTGAAGTCGTTTCCTTTAGGGTTTCTTGGCAGGGCATTACACATTTTGAGATTTCACTAATACAAATATGTGAATCTCTTTTGATTTCAATATTCTGGATTCCTTTTACAACACATAATCGAATACCTCTATAAAGAGCATTTATCTTAGCGAGATTACTTGTTGCATTTCCAATGTATCCATGAAGAGCCCATAAATAATTACTTGAGCTAGATCACGAATGATACATCCTACCCCTACTACACCTGGGTTGCCTCTAGCAGCTCCATCGAAATTCAATTTTGCCCACCCTTTCTTAAGTGGACGCCATCCAAAAGCTTGCCTTTCCTTAGCTTTCTTAGGCCCTATACCTACGAGAGCCTTAAGAGAATTCCATAGACCTTGTATTCACTCATCCCACTTACAAAAATATGAAATCTTTTTTGAATGAATCTTGGAAACCATCACCTCACATATACTCTTTTTCAAATCAACAATGATTTAACTCTCTGAACTAATATGCTCATTATAGATTCTTTTGTTCCTTTCTTTCTAGATCTTCTAGGCCACCATGGATGAACCAACCAACCAGATGTCTCCCCAAGAAGAGTCTTTGCCATCAATTGGCCAATTATTCAGAAAGCTAAACAATCCTTCCTACCTAGCTGAATTCCAATTGATGGATTCCATGAACCAATCCCAACAAGATGATACAAAGGGGCACCATAAAAGTAAATAGTTCACCATTTCTTCATCATTTAGACACATGGGACATATGCCAGGTCCAAGAATGCTTATAGATTTTAATCTATCACCTTTCAAGATCCTACCATGCAATGCTACCCATAAAAAAACACCTGGGGAGCAACACTCTTGTGCCAACATAGTATTGACGACCAATGAGATTCTCTAGTATTTCTTCTAAGAAGCTCGTACCCTGCTTTGACACTATATTCCATCGAGGATGTTGTGCACCAAACAATCTCATCCTCCTCCCGTGTAAGCACAATTGCCTGCTTACACAAAGATTCCTTGAGATTACTAACATCCATGTGTTGTGGGACAAATGATTCTAGGTAAAGACAAGTTTCTCCACATCAATGCAGTATACATAATTAGGGACATAAACCCCAAATTATCCTTCCACCATTTTCGGCTAATCAATATTATCAAAAAACTCAGATAGCACCTTTTTCCCATTCCACGAGTCTCTCCAAAACTTAACTCTTTCCCATTTCCTATTTTTCAAGTGAAATGATTGGTTATAATCTCCTTTCTTTCCCAAATGAATCTCCAGATGGAGGACCCACCACTAGAATTCGCTAAGGCTAAACGGATCATTTCCATCCAAATATTTCTCTCATCACCTTACACCACAATTTACTAGGATGCCTATACATCTTCTAGGACAATTCGGCCCCCAAGGCTAAATTTTGCAGAATCAATCTCCTAAGCCTAGCCCCACCTTCTTTTTTGGAAAGACATGGAATCTCCCATTTGATTAGTGGGATTTTCCTCTCTTCATTGGACCTCATCCGCAAGAAACATTTTAATAAACTTTCAATTTTGAGGAAGATTTATGTGTCAACTTAAAACATGACATCACATAGATAGGTATGACTTATAATACTGCTTTTATCATGACGATTCTTCCAACCTATGACAACCACTTATTCTTCCACAAGGCCACCTTTGCCTGACATTTATTCACTATTTCCTCCCAATAACAATATTTTGTTTGATCCCACAAATAATGGTGCTCCTAAATATTTAGATGGGAGGGAAGAGATTTGAAATCCTCACACCCTTGCTATTCTCCTTTGCAAATATATAATATTATAGTTAATTAAATTTCACCATATTAAAATTATTGACAACATTAAAATTTAATATATATAAATGTTAATTATATGATCAAATTTAATTAACTATAATAATTTATATACCAAACCTATTAATATTAAAATAAAAATACTCCAAAATAAAATAAGATACTATCTACACAATTTATTTTTCATAATAATTTATTAATTCAATCCACCAAAAACAACTGCTAACATAATACAAAAACTAAACCTAAATAATCGATTTTTTTAGGAAATCGCATTAATCAAATCAAATACAAAGTTCGTTTTGTAATATCGTGACTAAAAGACATTGTAACCCATGAGATAAGAGAGCTCCATTTTACAGATTTGTCTAAACAAGATCAATTTGCATGTGATAAGATAGTTATTTGATATTTATTAATTAAATTAAAAATCAAAACTACATTCTAATACTAAATAACTATCTTGTGGAATGCAAATTGTTCTCTATGAAAAAAAATCAAAAGAAATTCAAACATTCATTAAAAGAAACCGGAGTCATATTTGGTCAAAATATGAAATAAAACCCGATAAAATACTTTCAATTCACAAATGTTTAGTTTCAGACCTCATATTTCAGAAACCCACTGATTATAACAGATGATCTTCAACGTTATGATTCATAACAGATAACAGTCATAATTTGTGTCGTGGTGAGAGGTATGATGGTGGGAGGAAATGGTGCAGTGTGTGCGACCACCAGATGTCTCTGTCTTCTCAGAAACACTTCTTTAACTTTGTCTTCCCAATACTTCACCATTAAAAACATCAGGCTTCCGCTTACTAAACATCGCTGGGGTCGATGCCTTTGCACAGGAAATGGAGTCTCTGCAGGTACGATCTCAGTCCCTTATGTTTTATCACAAAGTAAGTCTTCTACGATGTTTTCAGTTTTCAGTTTTCTGATTTTTTATTCATTACTCTTACCAAGTGGTGACTTATAATATTTCTTGATCTTTCTTATGTTTTATCTTAAATTCATCATTATAGTTTCAATCTTCTTGAGGTTTTTAAGCACAAATCTTATCAGAAAACCAATTGAGCAACGTATATTTTTGTTTCTTGGTTTTCTAAGTTATTTGTTTGTTATGTAGCCATCAGAATAGTTGCCACTGGGTGCTGCATTGTTTTGCCCAATCTCAAGGGGGCTCTTTCATGGATGTTTTTCGCCTTCGGGCTCTGTTATGAAAGTTTTAGAACTTGAGCTTACCGCATTGGGTCAATTGGATAATTTATTCACAATGCATGAAAGCCAGATAACTTATTTAAGATTATGAAGCACATTCACTTTTAAAATAGCCAGCATATAATGATACAGGAACGATTTCTCAAATATCTTGCAACCAGAATTAAATACATGATGTTTTTTTTCCCTCAAGCTGATCAAACAAAATTTCAGAGAATTTATTCTTAAATTAGACATCCATGGAAACAATTTTTTCAAGTAGTGAATATGCTTGATAGGTTACTTTATTATTAGTGACTACGCAGACCTGTTTAAAGAATGTTAAAATACTCATCTTATCTAATTATCTTGTCAATTTTCCAATTTCCAGGCTGTTTTTTGGCATTGTCTACATCTGAATCCAAGCTCTGTAAATTATAGAAACATTTTGAAAATGTACTTTGCCTCACACCTGCATTCTCAATCAAATTGGTACCACTTAATTCAAACAGAAGACATTCTAATCTTTCCCTTGAAAATAGGAGTATTAGAGGTTTTTGAACCTCAAATTTGGCCAAGGTGGAGTATAGAGGTTGCAAATATTTTCGAGTTTAAGAGTTTCAGCTATAACACAAACGAAGCTAACAAGAATCTTCTTAACTTGTTATGGGACTTTTTTCCGTGAATTTTTTTTAATAAAAGAATATATAAATCAAAGCAATTAAAAAAATATTATTATAATGAAAGAGTGTGATTTTTTATAAACACCTTGTGACATTATATAAACCTATGAATTAATAGAGAAGGGACACATCAAAGAAGAAGACAAGAGAAGGATAAATTAAAAGAAGCACAAGAGAGGGGATAGTTAAGGTCTAGTGGGTGGGCATTGGGCATTGGAGAAGGGGAATACAGTGTGTGTCCAACTCAGGGTACAACGTACATCCGAGAGTGTCCTGACCAAGGCTGTGTCTATTTCATGCCGTGAAGGCATGTTGGGTTCTGTGTTTATTTCATGTCGTGAAGGCATGTGGGGTTCTGTGTAAAAACCGTGTTCTCCTAGAGTGCTCTCTTGCCTGGAAACCCTATACATATAACTAATCCTCTACGTGCAGGAAAACAGTCTCTCCGTGATTTATAGATATGTATTAATCAATTTCATATAGTCATTTCCGTAATGTTTCATTGTTGCAAATTATTATCTCAATGTTTTATTATTAATTATTGATGTACATTCATGTTGATAAAAAATCATCTTTAATTATAATTGTTTTATAAATGTTTTGAATGTTCATTCCATATAAAATAATACAAATTTATGAATAATTAGTTTATCATTGCTACTAATACCTAAAACCTAATTAATCATAAGGGAAAAATTACCATTTCAAAACTTAAAGTTAAACCAGAAGTGACATGCAATAGCAAATATTGAGAAAACCCGAGGTGCAAATCCTATTGTTTTTGCACTTAGGGTGTAGTAACCTTGGGAATTGTGATATCTTATTCATATGTTTAAAAAGGGGACGTTGCCAGTGTCGGCTCACTCATACATGTGAACTGGTGCGGAGGCAAGGTATCATTAATGTGTTGGAAGCAGTTGCCTTACCTGCGCTGTAGGATGTGCTTGTCAGCATAAATTACCCTGCCAAAATATAAACAAGTGCTTATTTCTCATTTCTAAGTCCCATGTCTGACACAAGCATGCATCGAGAAGGTCTTCGCTGAAATTGCAGAAGGTATATTACATGAAAGCCTATCATGCTTATGTAATGCGTATTGGGAAAAATTAAGTAAGACTCACTGAAAGTTACTTGAGCCGCTTTTCTGTACAATTGCTCCTCTCTTTCAGAAGATTAGGTAAGAGCGAACCTGCCATTCTGTGAGCGAAGTGGACAAAAATCAAAATAGAACCTGGGTGTATGCTTGTCTTCAAATGTGATGATTAGGTACCAACAAACATAATGTTTTAGATGAATGTGATTAGAGTAAAGTGTCTTCCTCATTGAAAGTGGAAATAGAGTTAATGACTTAACAGGGTGATTATGCTGAGGAACAAAATTATCATTCTCTTTCTGATATGAAGAACATTTTCCAAGTAAAGACTGAAAATGTGCCTTAGAATCAGGTGATGGATTTGTTCAAAATGAAGGAACTGGTTGATTCTACTGCATATTGAAAAAGACAAGTCAAAATTGCCAGGGCATGGATGTGCGATGTACCTTGTCACTGAGAAAGTCTATGCTGAGTAAGATGTTTTCATAATCATTATAATGCTCCACAGCATAATACAAAAGATGCAGCTGACTAGCGTCTGATAGAGTTTTTTCAACATCAATATTTGTTCATTTACAACCATATCTTATGATTAAAGCTTCCTTATTTCAAATTTAAAAAAACGAGGGCCCAAAGAGATGGAAGCTTCTCAGTGGCGGCAAGCCCTATTCTCGAATTCTTTATAAACAGAATTAGCCTTTAGCGGTGGTAGATCTGACTATACTCAAGAATTTTGCTAATGGGTGTATACATGGGAATGGCAAGTAAGGTGTGTTATAACTTATATGCCTTTTCATAAGACGATAGAACTAAACAACCCATAAAGAATTCATCTAGTCTAAGTTGGGGGTACTGTAATGTCCCCTTTTGGGATGATCCTGGATCTTGCCCTAAAATCACAAATTTGAATGAAATAAGAAATGAAATATATTTATCAACATAAATTCTGGTTTAGGTCCTGCAACCATGTCAGATAATATTTGAAATATAATTCATAAGACCAATTATTTCTATTTAGGTTTAGGGATCCAATCAACAATTGTAAGCGCATACATAACAATAATCATCTTATTCTATTTAGATAAATCATGCATTAACCATCAATGGTTCTATTTCCCATAATTAAATATATTTAGGGTTTGGAGAGGAAATCCATAAAGGGTGCCTGGTTGCTGTTCAGCCCAATTAAGCCCAAGAGTGTGCAATGCCTAACCAAGACAACTTGCCCCTTGGCCCACAAGTGGCAGGAATATCCACCATGATGATTCCATCCCTTGGGGTGGCCAACTTAATTCGAGGGAACCCGGGTCATTGAGGAAAATTGTTCAGCCCAATTAAGCCCAAGAGCACACAGTGCCTCACCAAGACAACTTGCCCCTTGGTCCGCAAGCCGCAGGAATATTCACCTTGATGATTCCATCCCTTGGGGTGGCCTACTTAATTTGGGGGAACCCATGTCTACCACCTCTCCCTGACATGTTTCCTTCCATTCCTGTATGATTGTTTATGGGGATAAATTAAGAAGCATAACAAGTTAATTAACATCTAGTAAGAGATAATTGAAGAGCATAGATGTATATGGTAACATTTATCCACATTGCATATACTAAGCATGCAAACAAACATATACTCATGCATACCACAAATGAACAAGAGTGCTATTTGCCTGCAATAATTAGTAATTTCCGATCTGATCGATCTATTTGCCTGATAGCTGATATCTTATGAACTGATCTGCTCTTTATGAGCACCAATGCTAATTGAATTGATTTCCTTGATACTTTCCTCCAACGTTGCCTTCCAGATTTAATATCTTAATGCCTGTATGAAGAGAGATGACCCTTGGGAAGTTCTACCCTTCAAGAATTGTTCATGCCCCTACCAAACCGAACTCTCGATGATGCTTCTTCATAACCAATCGCTGGCATTGTTTAGTTATTAATCACATCTCTTAATGATACTCCAATTGCTGGTGTGTAATAAAACTAATTATTGCTGCTGTTGTACTGATTGCCATCTAAAATAATAGAATAGCTGATAATCACTGGCTCAATACATATTAGTTTATTCAGAATATCATGAGGTTTTATAAATAAGATGATTTTCTTGATCATTGATATCCTTCTCTATGGCGGGGGTATGATATGTACTATTATGCAAGGGCAAGTATGCTTTCCCCAGCTTTTGGAAACATTACCGAGATGTTTGCAATGTACCAGGGACTTTGAGGATGTTAGGGAATATGGCAGGAACAACCCTGCTCTCCCCACTTCTCAACCAAAGAAAAGCTACCCTGCCAAGGAGACATCTAGAGGTATCCAACTTTGCCAAAGAAACTTCTGGAAGTCACCCCTAAAAAAATAAAACTGGTTAGTTAATTTTTGAGTGGCTCAAACAGAGATTATGTGTACACTCAGCTCCTAATAACTGTCTAACTTTACAGTCAAAAGGATATTGTCTTGGCATTTTGATACACATAATCCAAGAGCACAGAATTCTAAATGAAAATGGAGAACCAGAGATACATAAAGCATGAAATAAAAACATTTATAGTTAGAACAATGCACATTTTATAGCATTTCAGAGCAATTGTGAGACATAACTTGCAGGTATTGATCTGTTCCATCAAAAATGGAATCATACACCAGCGTGCCTTGACCTACTAAAGATAAAAGGAAGAAAGGAACTAGAGCAACAGAACAAGGTGTGGCCACAGAGGAGTGCACACCATGGATTAATTCTGCCCTCTTGCCAGCCCTACTCAATTTTGCTCCAATCGAATAAGGAGGGAGAATGCACTAGTGTAATGTCCCCTTTTTGAATCACCTTATATTTTGACCACAAGATATTAGAGTATCACAGTTCAAGTCTGATCTAATTGCTTTATGAGAACTCCTGCTATGCTTCGATGTCCTCATCAAATGAAACCTTCTCCCTTTATATCTTCCAATGTGAGGGAGGGTCACACCTCTTCATCATGTCTGCCCTTTGTAAAATGGTCACAACCTTTCACAATCACTACCCTTTGAAAGAGTCACAATCCTTCATCATTTATGCCCATTGAAAGAGTCACAACCTTCCGAAATTATGCCCTTTGAAAGAGTCACAACCTTTCATAATTACCACCCTTTCGAAAGAGTCACAACCCTCCATCATTTTATACCCTTTGAAAGAGTTGCAAACTTTCACAATTTCTGCCCTCCTTTGGAAGAGTCACTTCCTTATTTACTTCTCATTCGTTCTTTCTTCCATTGATTCTTCCTTGATTCACATGCCCCATAATTTCTTTTCCTCCTCCCTCTCCCCTCTCAAATGGGGTTCTCTTCCCCATCTTATATCTCATGTTTGACGGAGTCACAAATTTTCATTTCATGCCTTTTGACCATTCATTAACTTAATTAAATTTTAATTATATTAATTTAATTTTTTTATATTTTAGTTTAAATTTATTTTTCATTATTTTGTATTTTAATATTATTATTAAATCCTATTTCAAAGTGGGGACATTATAGTCCACCCTCCCAAGATTGTTTGTCCTCAAGCAATGATCAAGAAGTGTTCAAATGATTCCCTATATGAAATGGCTTTGGAAACACACATTGAATAAACTTGCTGAAAACACATCAAACATGATGCGAAGCATATTCAAGACAAAAGGCCTAATGGACACATATAGAGTAGACACGCTAAAAACACATCAGGTATGAACCAATAATGGAGCATACACTTGAAACACAGAGCATACACATGAAAACACCAAGCATACAAATTACAATAAACATTATGACTAGCTAATTAACCTATAACCAATCATTGCTTGGTTCAATAGGAACTCAAAAGGGCGCTAGTAAACTGCCCAACCCAACTAAGCCCGAGAGCGCATTACATCCAACCCTTGGGGTAACTAATTCATCACTTGGCCCACAAGAGGTAGGAATGCCCAACTATGACTAGTTCTATCCCTTGGGGTAATCAATTCATCACTTGTACCACAAGAGGCAGGAACGTCCAACTATGACTAGTTCCATCCCTTGGGTAATCAATTCATCACTTGGCCCACAAGAGGTAGGAACATCCAACTATGACTAGTTCCATCCCTTAGGGTAATCAATTCATCACTTGGCTCACAAGCGGCGAAATGTCCAACTGTGACAAATTCCATCCCTTGGGGCGATCAATTCATCACTTGGCCCACAAGAGGCAGGAATGTCCAACTATGACCAGTTCCATCCCTTGGGGTAATCAATTTATCACTTGGCCTGCAAGAGGCAAGAACGTCCAGCTATGACCAGTTCCATCCCTTGGGGTAATCAATTCATCACTTGGCCCACAAGAGTCAGGAACTCAAGAACATCCAACTATGACCAGTTCCATCCCTTGGGGTAATCAATTCATCACTTGGCCCACATGAAGCAAGAACGCCCAACTATGACTAGTTCCATCCCTTGGGGTAATCAATTCATCACTTTGCCCACAAGAGGCAGGAATGTCCAACTATGACTACTTCCATCCCTTGGGGTAATCTAACTTGATTCTTTCTCAACCATAGGACTGTCACTTCTCATTACCCTTTCATGTAGAGTTAATTCTCGAAATCCTTGCCCCTCTTGTGTCTTCTTCTTGGTTTATAAAGTCATGAATGTCTCTTTTTGGACTGTCATACCTTCATCTATGCAACACAGAGTTGGCCTTTCTCTATCACGTTCTATGACTATCATCTTCTCTTTCAACTCTGCCTTTGATATAAGTCTGTGACTATGCTCTTGAAGTTTCCATATAGACCAAATCCGTGGATTGTTCCAACAATTTTAGATCGTCCTAATGATCTTTATTCACTATAATAACTAATATGTCTCCTGTGTAATTGTATTGCAGCATGAGCTCATGTTTAAAAATATACAATCACTACTGTCACAGTTTTTAAACTTGGTGTGCCAACTGAGCATTAACCCCCTGGAGACATCAATCCCCACTACCGAGCACCTACTCAGGAAGAAACACCAATCTCTTTAAAAATGAGGCACCAATCTCCAAAGAAATAAAAGGAAAAATAATTGATCTCCTTCAATCAATTCTGAAACTCTTTACCAATTTGCTCAAAGCAATTTCTTCTTAAATCTGCCTATACTCTACTCAAAGGTCTGTAAATGTTCACCCTTAATATCTGCAAGAAAACACCTTCAAAATCTGTTCAATGTTCTTCAAAAATTTGTGCTCAAGTGGTCTGATACAATCTGCTCACAAATTTGCTTAAATTTGCTCACAAGTCTGGAAAATGTCTGCCCATAAATTTGGAAAATGTTTGCAATAAATTGCTTCAGACTCTGCTCATGAACTTTGGTGTTCTATACTCATAAGGTCTGCTAATTCTGCTCAGAAAGTCTGAAATAATTTGCTTATTGAATCTTCAAAAATCTGCTCACAAAGGCTCCTTAAATCTGATCTTAGGTCTGCTAAAAATCACTATTAATTCTGCTCTTTGATCTGCTATAATTCACCTTTGATTCTGCTCACTAAGTCTGCTCAGATCTGCTTTTTAATCGGAATGATAATCAATTGAATCTATGATAAAATGATCTCCAATAACTTCTTATTTATACCCACCAAATATCACTTGTAATGTCCCTCAGGCTGGCAGAATCATGCTCTGATACCAATTGTAATTTCCCTTTTTTGAATCACCTTGTATCTAGCCCACAAGATATTAGAGTATCACAGTTCAAGTCTGATCTAATTGCTTTATGAGAACTCCTGCTATGCTTCGATGTCCTCATCAAATGAAACCTTCTCTCCTTATATCTTCCAATGTGAGGGAGGGTCACACCTCTTCATCATGTCTGCCCTTTGTAATGGTCATAACCTTTCACAATCACCACCCTTTGAAAGAGTCACAACCCTTCATTATTTATGCCCATTGAAAGAGTCACAACCTTCTGAAATTATGCCCTTTGAAAGAGTCACAACCTTTCATAATTACCACCCTTTCGAAAGAGTCACAAACCTCCATCATTTTACACCCTTTGAAAGAGTCGCAACCTTTCATAATTTCTGCCCTCCTTTGGAAGAGTCACTTCCTTATTTACTTCTCATTCCTTCTTTCTTCCATTGATTCTTTCTTGATTCACATGCTCCATAATTTCTTTTCCTCCTCCCTCTTCCCTCTCAAATGAGGTTCTCTTCCCCATCTTATATCTCATGTTTGAGGGAGTCACAACTTTTCATTTCATGCCTTTTGACCATTCATTAACTTAATTAAATTTTAATTATATTTAATTTTATTCTTTTTATATTTTAATTTTAATTTATTTTTTTATTCTTTTGTATTTTAATTTTATTATTAAATCCTATTTCAAAGTGGGGACATTATAACTAGTGGCCTGCAAAATACCCTAGTGATGAGGAGAGATTATGAATCTTTGCCTACATTGCTTGTAAATCCTGCAAATCCCATTTCCTACAGTTAGTTAGACATACAACCAATCTGCCCAATATCCTCATCAACCTCAAATTCTGCAGCCACTCGAGCATCATTAGGATTGAGATACAACATTTCCACCCAACTACGAACCTCTGCCGATGGGATAGCTAGTCCCAATTTAGCATGAAAATCAACAAGAATCATCTCTCTAGATCTAGGCATTCCAGAATCCCTTAATATTCCTTACCTATTATAAATCTAAATAGGTTGAGACGAATCCTATACGGGCAATGAAAAATCTTGCATAGCTTATGATTGGAAATGGGATCATGACCTAGAGGGTTGTGGCTGTGGCCAATACTCCCTCAAGCCATGAAGCCAACACCTAAAAGAACCTCTATCACTAGCCTTAGACAATAGAGAGCAAGAAACCCATACTAAACCGGCCACATAAAAACATATGCTAGACATTCACACACGTTTGTCCACACCTCTTCTTCTAATAGTTACATAGCTCGTCACCTTAATTAAACAAATCATCCAATTAAAGATCATCAAGCCGAATAAAATACCAATCAATCAATTAGGCCTATCATATAATAAGACCTCCCTTAGCCCATTCCAATTGTCAACTTTTTCACTAATGATAGATTAGAATTGGGAAAGCTCATGTAATGTCCCCTTATCTAGAATCTTGGGGTTTTGGGACTCTTTACTTATAACTTCAATTTCAAGAGACTTCTTTCTATTGAAACTCTTGCAAATGCAAAGTTAATTCCCTTAACACCATGCAAGAATTAGATTGTTGACCAAACTTGTATAAGGATGATGATTCCTGTGCTCAACTAATTGTTTAAGTCTTATTCGTGGAACTAATATGTATATGGAATGTAATTGATATGTATTGAATGCAATGCAATCTGATGTACACGATATGACCTATCCTTTCTTTATGAATCTTATATTATTCAAGATTAAAAGATTACATCAATATCTATGTGTTGATCAACTGCTATCTCTAATATCTTCTTGAAATATATGCAGAAGTATATTGCCAAACAATATGTTCCTTTATGATGATATAATGATGCAAGAAGAAAAACACTCCTCTGCCTAATTCGGAAGCTAAATAATACTTAACACAAATATAGAGATTCTGCACACAAACTTAATTAACATAAAGATTGCAACAAATATTTATTCAAATCTGCAATTAACAATTACAAAGATGTCCTCACAATGACATCTCTCTTCACATTAGTCCTCTCTACAATACCTCTATCTCTCTCGGCCAATCTTACCCGATGCCCACACTATCTGTGCAACCCACATTCAAAAATATTGGGCTCATTCACTCTATCGTGCCCCTCTCTTTTATATCACATTACTTTGTATATCTGCATCGATTCGTTTTCTGGCCGCTTCATTTCTCCAAAACGATAAAATGAGAACACTTGTCATTCATGTCATTGCAGGCTGTTTTGATTTGGCAGACTAAAGAATGTTAGCTTTTCGATGGAGGAACATTATGCTTCTAACCGATGCCTCCTTTATTTCTTCTTTCCCCGATTTTGGAACTCTGAACGGTGCCAATGCCTGTCAATTGCAAAAATAAAACTCTGAATATATATCGAATGCCCAAGTCATTTAGTTTTAGCATGTTGAGAAGATTTGATTTGCATTCAATGTTTCCTCTTCTTGTACCGTTACTACTCATTGCTTTGAATGGAAGTGGAATGTTTTGTAAACACCTGTAAATTGTTTGAAAGTTTCTAAAGTCTTGTAACAAATGCATATCAGCGTTCAAAAAAAACATTTCACAGATTCCAATCTGTCAAAACAGTTTATAATATTAAAAAAAATGATTGCATTCCCTCATGATGCTGGTAAAAGGTTGGGGAATTTGGCTTCACACCACCAATTAGATTTTCTTAAACATTTCTGAAACCTTATCAACAAATACATTTCATCCATAACCAACAATCAGTGCAGTCCATAAGATGCCATTCATTGAGGCATTCTGGCAAATATTTACACGTGCCTGTCTATGCTTCAACATTTGCATACGCGTCAAACAAACAACCTTAAAGTGTGAATGCCTATAATGCTTTGTGTATGTATATAGTTGTTATCAACCATAAGTGCTGAAAAGAATACAACTGAGAACAAAACCAAACCTGAAACAAAAGAAATTGGACATGTTTTTGGTCGGTGCTGGTCGTCTTGTTTTTATTCGGCTTGATGATCTTTAATTGGATGATTTGTTTAAGACACACCGTGTAAGACATTTGTGAGCATAGGCTCACAAAATGGGGTTAAGTAGTAAAACTACTCTTCTAGGCTGTAAATAACCTATAGCAGACCCCATTACTACTTCAGGTACATCAGAACTCTTCTTCCTTCGCCTCTTCCAGCACTTAGCTGGGACACTTGCCAACCTCCTCCACCAAGTGTTCTCTCTCCTCCTCTTCTCTCTCGTGGACTCGTGTTCACTGTATTTTGACCTCCTCCGCCAATAGCTCTCTCCACTCTTCCCCTCTTTCATGGATTTCAATCCACCATACACTGACCACCTTTGCCAAATCTCACCATCCTCAACTTTTTCCACACACAAACATGCCACATCTCCATACAAATCAGAAACTAGACAACTCTTTGTATCCACTAACTTATGCAAATCAACCTTTTGATTACACAAAATTTTTTTTTACCTCCACTGCTGCAACGTTATCTTTTTTACCTCTCATTGTGACCGCAACTCTTTCAGGTAGCTCTGCTACATTCTCTTCCTCAATCTTTATGATCTTCTCTTCAAACAACACGCCATCTTCTTGATCAACCTCTACGACAACCTCCAAATCCACATTTTGAACTTCATCTTCTACCTCAACATGTGAGGTACTTTCATTTTTAACATGTTCTTGGCTTTCACTTGCCAACTGATGGTCCACCACGACCATTTTCTCGTCTTGTCTCTCTTCATTTGTGTGGGCTTCTCTGACATCTTTCACCTTCAGGCTACAACTATGTTTCTTCAACAAGAATCTCCACATCCCATATCTCTCTTCCCAATATCGTTGTAAAAACAAAATCAACACGGGCCTCTTCACGACCCACCTCATCCTTTTCTTCAAGCTCATCCTCTCATCATCAGCTGTAATCTTCTACTTGCATACACTTTCCTTGCAACTTCAAGCTCTCAACCGATCACGACTTCACACACCTGCAATGATCCTTTTGAGCTCTCCATAACCGCTTCACATTCTCAAGTGCGAACTGCCTCACGATCGGCAATCTGTTCACCCAACTCCACTGTTCACCCGTAGGTCCTGGCACAGGTTGCCTCACGTTCGACGCTCTATCAATGCACTCAATATCTCAGGCTCTGATACCATTTGATACAAGAAGAAAAACACTCCTCTAGCTAATTCAGAAACTAAATAATACTTAACACAAATGTAGACATTCTGCACACAAACTTAATTAACATAAAGATTGCAACAAATATTTATTCAAATCTGCAATTAAAAATTACAAAGATGTCCTCACAATGACATCTCTTTGTTTTCCCCATAGGGTGTCAGGTTAAGACATTGCATAAATGACAGAAGTACACAGAATATATGGAACTCACAAGTGTTCTATTGATTCATAATAAGCCAGTACATACAATGATAGCAATATGTTTGACTACAATAGCATGTCCAAAGACTGGAAACAGATACAATATAAAGGAGTCTGGTCAGTTACCCGGTGCCAACTGCCGACAACTGACAGGTTAACTGCCGATGCTAACACAATTTACCTTAATGCTTAATTACCTGACAACATCATCCCCCCCCAAAAGAAATGTCGTCTCCGGACGACAGACAACTAAAATGGGAATGATGTACAAGCAAAACTGAAACCCAAAACAACAAATCACTGGGAAGGGCAAGAGAGCGTCCCTGAAGAAGAAGGGGCCATTGATGTCAAAGCCAACTGCGCCCGCAACCGCATCACCTGATCAGTTCAATAAGCAAGGTCGCGCTCGGCCACCAACTGGTGCTCCCATGACCGCTTCACCATGAATACAACCTCCATGAGCTCCTTTTGCTTCGCCTCCAACTCTGCCGCAAGGCTGGTAATGTGGGTCTCTGTTGTGGTCCTCATCTTTGACTCAGCCGCCAGTGCTACTCTCACAGAGCTCAATTCTCTCTTCACCGTGTCCAGAACCTCCTCCGCACAGCCGGCTCGGGCCTGCTGCTGGGTCAACTCCGTCTCCAATGACGGGATGCGAGCGGCCAGCTCTGCAGCTCTATCTGCCTGGATCTGAGCCTCCCGGAGTCGGTAATAGCCATCCCGCACAACCTACTCAATCTATCTCACCAAAGTCTGCACTCGACTCTCTCCGGCCACCTCCTGACACTGCCACTCTGCTCTCATCTCAAGTAGGTCTATGGTTGGTAATCCTCGTGCCTCAAAGCACCTCTGGAATGCCTCTCCTACCCCTGTAGTAGCAAACTCACGTAGGCTCTCCAAGGCTGGCTGAACAATGGATTCCTCAACCATGGAGGCTACCAACCACTGAACTGCCCCCTCCATCGCTTCAAAAAATTGTGCTACGGCAGTAGGCTGGGTCCTCCCTACACCTCTGTCCTAAAGGCCCATTTGTGAAGGTATCTCCTCCTTGCACTAGTGGGCAAAACCAGCTCTGCAAGATGCTCCACCAACTCGACTACCTCTACTTGCGTAGGATGCTCCCCCAAATCAACTACCTCAGCCTGTGTAGGATGGTGAGGTGTAGCAGGTGGTGGCCCTACCGAAACTATGGGTGGGGCGGCATACCAGTCCAACCATGTGTCTGTGTCCTCCACTGCTTCCCCACTGTCCTTTGCCTGCCCCATGCCTTCCGTCCCTATTTCCAGTTCAGTGACAGGTGAGCGCACTGGAATACAAGGATTGGTGGTCACTGCAGGTGTCTGCATTATAGGACAAGGATGCATCTGCCCGAATGCTGGAATGGCCACCCCAGGAAGGACTCCCATCATCACCCCAGACGAGGAAAGTGGTGTCAATTCCCCGTCCACGTGTAGGAATGCTGGTGTGAATAACAACTGCCCTGCCCGAACCCCCTCTCCTAGAGGTCGTGCCACACCCCCTGCTAGCAGCCCGCGGGTTCCACGTGGTACCTGGCCAAAAGACACTGCACAACCGCCCTCTTCCGTACCAGGGGTCCCTGTCTCCACCTCTACTTCGGCCAGCTTCGAGAGTCGAAAAGTAGTGTCCCCTTCGGAACACCTCGATGTCTCCTCGGACTCCACACTCTCGTCTGCACTACTCCTTGCCTATCCTGAATTGGTGTCACTGGCCGACACCACCACCGAGACCTACCCTCTTCTCTTCCTATTGGTCTAACCCTCTCCACCAGCCGTGAGTGCATCCAACTCTGTCTAATAGAAAATAGCTAGCTGTAAGGAATCAATGCAGTCTCATGGTCGCCACCCTCTCAGATTGGCCGGTACCTGTACTCGTACAGAGTCCAAAAACAACTCGATGGCATGGTACGGCATGTAAAAAGCTTTGTGCTTCAGCATCAGGAAATCGTGGGCTCTATCCGATAACAAAATCGCCCAATCATAGACCATACCTTTCTTCAGGCCCTGCATCAGTGCAATCATAGGTACCGCTGCATCCGATGCCCTACTTGCGCCAGTTAATCGACTCTGCATCAAATCGAGCAAGCACTGCCAGATGCCAGGTTTCAGGAATGTTTTCTTTAACCCTCTGCCCTGTCATGCTAGAATCCTTGCCCAGTCGGTTGTCGTCAAGTCATCTCGGCACATTTCTTTTAACAGTTGCGTTTTCCGTTCTTGGGACATCTTCGTTGCATTTTTGTCAATCTTTCTCCCTTTATCCGGGATGCCAAAAACCCTCTTGAAATCATCCGGATTGAAAGAAACTATGATATCTATATGCCGAAACTTAAATGATGACGTATGCAACTTTGGATCATAGGTTTTGATCATAGTGTGCAAGCATGGTTCAAATTCCTTAATAGAAAAGATGGGCATTTGTATTGCGTCATGCACGCGTGCTTTGGCAAGGGCTACTTTGACCTCAATGTCGGCTAGGGTTAGGGCTGTTTCCCACCATTGTCTGCACGTACTGCCAATTAGTCCCTCAAATGTCACAGTGTCTGGCGTGACTTTGTGTGTGCATGCATCCTGCACCACGGCCTTCCCCCGACTCGCATCCTGCTAGTCACCCATTGAATCCTTTCCGTGTTGTCCTCTTTGCTTCCTGGGATTCCTGTAGCCTCCTTTGCCAATCCAATTTCTTCAACCTTCTAGTTGCTTGCTCCATCGACTGAATTTTGTTTCCTGGCTGGGGTTCAAATGCTAACCGTTCCCAGTGTCCTAACTGTCTTTTTCGCCAATTCCGGTATGGTTGTAAGACTGCCTTAGTGTGTACGGTGTGGCAAATTTTGCTCTTGTACGGTTGCAGGATGTTTCAACTTCTTTCCCTGATTATGCTCATGTACTATGGTCGATTCCGCTCCTCATGTATAGGGATGGATGAAATGGTGTACGGAATATGCACCTGGTAATCAATACATCTGTCAATTCAAAACCGTACGGACCTTTCTCTTTCCCTGCAGATCGACTAATTTGCCATCATACAACCCTTTTGCCTTCTTTTGACACCAATGATCGTACGGAATTGTACTTTTTCTCTTTCCTGGCACTTGTGTCCGTACGGAATTGTTTCGTACTAAAATGCTCGAGTCCGTACGGTGTCCTTCCTGCAACTTCGTACGGAATTGTTCCGTACTAACAAGTAATTTCGTGCTGAATTGTTTCGTACCGTACTAAAACTAGTAATTCTGTCGACCTGGCAATGATTTCCGTATGGAAATTTCCTTCTCACTGGCCCTAGTCCGTACAGAATTAAGACTGTTTTTTTGCCATTTCCAATGTATGCCGCACTTTATTTTCCTTCATGTCTCCACTGACTAAGTCCCATTTTAATATTTGCCAAAATTAAAAACATTGCTTGTAAAAGAAATATCAAAAATGTTTTGTTTTTTTTTCAAATTTTTTCAATTTTTTCAATTTTCACGATCTGGGCATTCCCGTCATTCCTGGTACACCTTTAATTTCAAGTCGTTGACTGCATCGGGTATTTCCTTGCCGTCGAGCATCCACAGTTTAATGGCACCGTTCGCGCCGACTTCGCAAACCTTAAATGGACCCAACCACTTTACCTTGAACTTGCCAGGCTTTATTTCATTGCATCCGTTAAACTTCAGCACAAGTTGTCCGGGAGTAAACTGCATTCTTCGCAAGTGTTTGTCGTGCCACATTTTCCGCCTCTGTTGTGCCGTCTCTGTCGCCCACTGAGCCATCATTCGTCGCTCATCCAATTTGTTCAAGGTGTACAACCTCTCTAGGAGACTCTCCATGTCGCCTAGTCTGTTGTCAATGGCGATCCGAAGACTCAGCACCATGAATTCCACTGGCACCACCGCTTCCTGCCCGAACATTAACTAGAAGGGGGTCTGTCCTGTGGTGACCTTATACATCGTCCGTTAGCCCATAGTACCGACGGTAAGCGTTCCTCCCAATCTTCCTTCTCCACTCCGCAAGACTTGTAAATCACAGAGACGATTATTTTGTTTGTCGCCTCGGCTTGCCCGTTCACCCAAGGATAGTAGGGGCTTGATAAGGAGTGGAATATCTTGAACTCTATCGTGAGCAACCGGATTATGTGATTGACAAAATGTCCTCCTTGGTCACTCGTCAATTGGATTGGAATCCCGTACCGTGTAATGATTTGCTCGTAGATAAACCTTGCCGTACTGACGACCGAATTGTCTAGCAGAGCCTGTGCCTTGACCCACTTGGTCAAGTATTCTATGGCCACCACGATGTATCTGCACTGTCGGACTCAACTTGCCTTCAAAGGTCCGATGAAATCCAACCCCCATCGTTCAAACAGTTCTTGGGCATTGGACGGGTTGAGGGGCATAAAATCCCTCTTCAATGGCCTCCCCACCCGTTGGCACGTGTCACAACTCGTCACCCACTCCTGGGTGTCATTGTGCAGTGTCGGCCACCATAGCCCTGCCAATAGAACTTTCCTGGCCGTGGTCTCAGACCCCATGTGCCCTCTTTCCGGGCCTTCATGTGCTTCCTGTAAAACACCTTGAATTTCTTCCTCCAGGACACATCGCCGTAGGACTTGGTCAGATCCCATTTTATACAAAAGGCCATTAATGAGTTGAAACGTCTTATTCCTTAGTACGAGCTTCCTTCGCTCCCCTGGTGGCATCTCTCTAGGGAATTGTGATGTCGACAGATATTCCCCGATGCTTGTGTACCAGGCAAGAAGAACGACAATGCGGAATAAGTGGGCGTCCGAGAAGTCTTCATTTACTCCTTCTGCCGGTTCCCCTAACTTGATTCTAGATAGCTGGTCGGCTATCACATGGCTTTTCCTAGGTCGTACAATAATGTTGAATGCAAACTCCTGCAGCAGCAGTAGCCATCGATTGATTCGCCCCCGAATGATTGGCTTATTCACCAGGTACATTAACGCCTAGTGGTCCACATAGAATGTGAACGACATGGCCAGTAAGTAATGTTTAAACTTTTGGACGGAGTACACCATCCCCAGGGATTCCCTCTCTGTCGTACTATAGTTTTTTTCCGCCTTTAACAGGAGTCTGCTTGCGAAGTATACTGGGTGATCTAGCCCGTGATCGCCAACTTGCGCCAGTGTGGCCCCTATGGCAAAATTTGATGTGTCGACGTGTACATGGAACTCTTTGTCCCAATTCGGATATGTTAGGATTGGTGCACCTACCAACTGCGACTTCAATTCTTGGAAGGCTTCTTCCCGAGCCATCCCCCATGCGTACCGTTCACCTCTCCTCGTCAGCTTGTCCAGAGGGTAGGATACTTGAGCAAAATTTTTGATAAACCGCCTATAATACCCTGTGTCCTAGGAAGGATTTGACTTCGTGACATCTGCAGGTGCCTCCATTTCCACTATCACCCGAACCTTGTCCGGGTTAGTCTTGAGTCCAGCCTTACACACTATGTGTCCTAATAGCTTCCCTTGAGGCACCATGAATCCACATTTTTTGGGATTGAGTGCTAGGCGGGCTCGCCTGCATCTCTCCATGCATTCGCCAAGTGCGGCCAGATGTGCATCCTGGTTACTGTAGATGGACCAGTCGTCAAGGAACGCCTTGAAGTTCCCTACTGACATCTTGTCAAATATGTGAAGGATTATCCGTTGGAATGTCACTGGCGCATTGCATAACCCGAACGACATTCGGTTATACGTGTACACGCCATCTTCCACTATGAAGGTCGTTTTTAATTTGTCCTCTTCGACAATGGATATCTGGTTATACCCAGAAAATCCATCCATAAATGAATAAATTTCATGACCGGCCACTTCCTCCAAGATGCTATCCGTAAATGGTATTGGAAACGGGTCCTTTATGGTGACCGTGTTAAGGCATCTGAAATCCATGCAGATTCAGATCTGGTTTGCCTCCTTTTTAAGGGATATCACTATGGGCGACACCCACTCGCTGGTCTGCACTTTAAAAATAATCCCAGCTTCGAGCATACGCTCGATTTCATCATTCACTCTCACACCATAGTTTTTATTCATTCTGTATGACCTCTTCTGTACAGGTACGGCCCTAGGTACAAGTGGAATTTGGTGTACGCACAGTTTTGGCGGCACCCCTTTGAGGTCCTTGTACGTCCAGGCGAATATATCCTTGTATTCCATGAATATTTTAAATGCGATGGCTTTCAAGACTGGATTCCAGTCGTCGCCAACCAGGATGTTCCTTGACTCTACTTCCATGCCGAGGTTTGTAGGTTTTACCGACTCTTCGTACCGGATTGGTTTCATCATGTCAAACCTATGTGCTAGTGCCTCGTTGATAGGAGCATCCCCTTCCGTGTATTCCCCGTACGCTGGCGGAAATTCATTTTCGTCTGGCTCCTTGTCAACCTGCAACATGTTGCACCCATACAACAGCTCGTAGTCTTTCATTTGCCAGTGGAAGAGCCCATTAAGGGAATTGGTCTCATCTTCCGAACATCCTTGGATTCCTGTTGTGACCATTTCACACATCGCCCCATTAGAATGGGGACCCCCTCTTTTTTTTTTTTTTGGTTTGCCTTCTCTTTGCTTGTTTTTCTCTCTGCTTTTAGGATTTTGAGTGAGTGAGTGGTCTGTCTGAGCTAGCTGGATTGGGGTTGAACCTTGGAAGCTTAGTATTAGGGCTTCATCCAAGTTAAGTCTAATCAAATTTTGGAAAATTGTTGGTCTTCCTGAAGATTCAGGATTGTCAGAATGAGGTATACCCTTCAGGAGAGTCGAATTGGATAGGACAGGACTCAGGACAGGTCTAGATTGAAGGAAGGGTTTGCCCGGGTAAAGTCCTATTTGTTTCCAGGTTTGAGTCAGTTGAGCATGGTCATTGAAGAAAGTGAGTCTAGTGGGCTAAGTTAAATAGGGAATGAAATGGATCAAGAGCTTGAAAATGTCAAATTCGCTCCTGACCCTTGCTGAGGGTCCAAGGTGAAATTCTTTGTAGACTGGATTTCCTTCATAATTTTGACTAAGTTTTTTGAGATGAATTTGTGTGTTCTCGCCTGGAGAGGTTTTTGATCAATTTTTGGAGAGCAAGATGATGCCTAAAATAGGAAATTCGCTCCTGACCCTTGCTGAGGGTCCAGGGCGAACTTCATTCTAAACACAATTTCTTGTTTTGAGTGGACTTGCTAACTAGTTCCTGGCCTTGAAAATGACCTGACTTTGCCTTGTGAAGTGGTTTGAAACTTGAAAATTGAATAGCTTAGCTTGGAACGAAGATTTCACTCCTGACCCTTGCTAAGGGTCCAGGGCGAAAATTTTATATAAGCTTTTTTTTTCACTAATTTTGGCTAACTTGTTTTGTGCAGGGTCTCCCGGAGGGAAGATTAGACGTCACTTGATGCAATTGAAGGTTTGAAAGCATGAAAATTGATGAATCTTGGGCAACAAAGGCAAATTCGCTCCTGACCCTTGCTGAGGACCCAGGGCGAAATTTTGAATTTTCCTTATTTTGTAGTGAAAGAAGATCAAGTTTTGAACATGAATGGAAAATGAACAACTCCCTTTACCCACCTGAGAAAGTTTCAAATTGAAAAGATGAAGGACTTTGTTGAAAACCTAAATTTCGCTCCTGACCCTTGCTGAGGGTCCAGGGCGAAATTCCTTCAATCACCTGTTTTCCTGGCAAAATCAAGTCAAGCTTGGGTATGGATGAGAGAGGAATAGTGTTTTCTTCCTTGGAAAGGAGAAATCAACTTGAAGTGATGATGAGACAAGCATGAATTGAGAAATTCGCTCCTGACCCTTGCTGAGGGTCCAGGGCGAAAATTTCTATTGGAGTCATCTTTGGCCTTGTTTGGTCAAATTGAGGTGTTTAAGACATGAGCGAATGGCGAAATGAGCATGATGAAGCCCCAAACTTGTTTGAAGATGAAAGAATGAAGGAATATGCTTAAAATTCAAAAGTCGCTCCTGACCCTCTCAGGAGGTCCAAAGCGAAATTCTCAAAAACACCTTTTTCTTGCAAGGTCAAAATGATTTTTATGGTTGGAGTGGATGTGAAAAGGCATGTTTTACCCTTTGAAGATAATTTGGATGGCCAACAAGAAGCAACCAAGCCCAAAAGGGAAAAATCGCTCCTGACCCTTCCTGAGGGTCCAGGGCGAAAATTCTAAAACCTATTTTTTCCTCCAAAGTTTGAGCAAAGCTAAGCTTAGGCATGAGTTTGAAATGATGTTTGAATTGCCTTGAAGTGAAGAAGGATTGTTGAGAATGAAAGTTTTGAAGGCAATTATCAAAATCGCTTCTGACCCTTGGAGAGGGTCCAGGGCGAAAAACACCAAAATCACACTTTTTCTCCTAAGTTGGATAGAACTAAGTCTGGAATTCAGTGAGAAGACCTATTTGAGATGCCTTGAAGAGATTTTGAACTTTGAAAAATGTCAATTTTGAGCCAAATTATGAAAGTTGCTCCTAACCCTTCCAGAGGGTCCAGGGCAAAATTCCTCTAAAAGCATTATTTCCTTAAAGATTTTTGATGAAGTAACTCAGTGGTGCAAGGAAATGGATCTTGGAAATTGCGTTGAGAGTTCAACAATCAAGCTAAGGTGGATTATAACCTAAAATGAGAAAATCGCTCCTGACCCTTCCAGAGGGTCCAGGGCGAAATCCACCATTCCACCTAAATTCCTCATGCAGAATACCAAAATTTGAAATGCAAGACCTTAACTGGATATGAATTCACCCTCCAGGAGATTTTAGAGTCAAGATATGAAATATTCAAGGCTAAATTTGGAAAATCGCTTCTGACCCTTGGAGAGGGTCCAGGGCGAAATCATTAGCAAGCTTCATTGAGACCTTGATCAAAAAATTGATATTCTCCAGTTTGCACTAAATCACCAAAATTGCTAAATTTGAAACATTTGGAAAATTAAATTTAAATTCGCATTAATTTAAAAGCAATTTGCATTTAATAAATTAATTTTAAGCCTTGAAATAATCAAAATTTTACCTTGGAGGATTAAAATTAATTTTTTTAAATTTAAAATGAGCGCTCAAGGGAATTGTTTTGCCTTTATAGGCAAGTCGGCCACCCTTTTTTAGAGATTTTATTTATTTTTTACCCCTTTTTTGCCAAGTCGGCCTTGAAGGGAGTAGGGTGAGCGCTCTATATAATGGAGGAGTGTTGCTTCACATTTCAAATCATTCATTCATTCCTTCTAAGTGCGAAATTAAAGGGCAAATTGAGGAGCGAAATCCAGCAGATTGGAGGCAAAATTTTGCTAAGTGTTGAAGGTTAAGTGGGGTGAAGCTCTTTTGGAGGCTAAGGGAGGCGTAATTCATCCAAGAGAGGGCTATGATTTAAACCTTGCCTAGCAAAATCCATTTTTCTTGCATCATTTTCAAAGGTCTTAGAGTTTAGTACTCAAGAGAAGGTATGGACTCATTTTGATATTCCTTGTCAAGGCTTGTTTTAATAGCATTTTTTTGAAAGGGTCTAAAACTTGAGAATTTTTTATTTATTAATTGAGAAATGAAGGATTCTAGATTTATCATGAAATTTCCCGATTAATATCTTAAATCCTTCTTTTGAGTCTTATTTTCTACCCTTTAATGCTCAAGGACTAATTTTGAAATGTTGTGTAGGTGTCAAGATGGCGATTCCAAAGGCCGGAGTATCTACTAGTCGCCCGGCTCTCATCAAAGAAGATCAGAAGAATGACGAATTGGAGACCAGGATCGTGTCCAAATGGAGTAATATCGGAGACACCAACTTAGGCAACTTCAACGTGAAGAAGTTTCGAGAGGTCCCCTACATTGGCAAGCCATCACCTGTTGCGAAGAGGATAATTGAAAGTGGCATCATCAAGGCTGTAGGTTTCCCTCCCACCGTCAAATGTCATGAGCTGATGATCGAGTGTGCCCGCCATTATGACTCACAATCAAGGACGATCGTATCCAAGGAAGGGAACATCTTAGCTTACCTTTCAGAGGAAGCCATAAGCAAAGCTCTTCATCTTCCAGACCATAAAGATATGATTTACAAAAGCCTAGAAGGAGCCAGGTCAATCTATGAAGATGATCCCGATACGTGTCTGAATCTCATCAATAAGAGTTGGTTGCTCAAAAGTCGGCCTCGCCTGAACAAGATTCCCAATATGCCACATAGGATCGATTTCCAAGAGGAGTACAGAGATTTGATAACTTTGCTCAATCGAGTTACAGGGGCTCCTCAAGCCTTCTTCTTCGAAAAGTGGATGTTCTTCTTCATTCAAGTAATAGTCCAAGGAAAAGGAATGCTTCATTGGGCCAGAATCATTAGCAATTGTTTGGACGTGCAGTTAAGAAGGCTGAGACCCACCAAATCATTCCACATGAGCTCATATGTTATATATGCTTTAATCAGAAGTTTCGAGTATGCAGGGCTACCTCACAGAGGAGTGATCGGAAGAGGACCCGGAGAAATACGGGTTTGTGATTCTTATGTTCATCTGCATCATCCACCTAGAAGTGACTACAAGTTAGTCAATGACACATTCACGATGAACATTACCAGGATATTGCAAGGTGGGATTCACAATCGTCTGTCTCTGGATGCACAAGACCTTGTGAAGAAGTATGGCGCCTGGTTCATCCAATTTCAAAAGTTCACATACATCAGAATTCAGGGGTGTCCTTCACCTCCCTACATGTTGCCAAGATATCCAACAGACAGGATAGTGCTACTTGAGGTGACTAGACAGTTGGCAGCTTATGCGAAGGCATCCAAACACAAGCATGGAAATGGAATTCTCGTGCCCATCATATTGTGGAATTCAGTTGAGGTGTGTCCTAACACTCAAGCCTCGGAGGATGCAGAGAAGGAATATCTTTATACTCATTCTCATTCTTTGCCTTGCGGGAGAATTTTGATCCTCATGGTTATATGGAGGAGACATCTCTTCTCACTGCTTTTGATCAAGTCCTTCACTTGGAAGAACGAATGAAGAATCTTCCTGAGATTCCCATTGCTGAGATTGAGGGAATTGTGTTCAGATTCGTTGGATATGCTAAAAAAGAGCATAGGAAAGGGAACAAAATTTTAGATGAAAAATTGTTATAGGATGATGTGGCAGCTTAATTCTTATTGGTCTATGTTTCCTCGATATTTGTGCCAATTAAATATTTGGCTATGCATTTAATAATGTTCATCTAAATGGGGACCTTTTTTGTAACAAACCCTAATTAGGGTTTAGGTGTCAAAATCTTAGCCATTGATCTTCTTTCGATCTGGGCCATTCATTGTATTTGAGGATGCTATATATACCCTCACTCATTTTCATTTTGATAATAGTTAGAAGTTAGAGAAGAGAGAGAGCTTAGAGAGAAGAAAGTTATTGTGTAGCAAGATTGAGTAGTGAAGAAAGAATTTTGAACAATTGTTGTCCATTTGGCTTTGAGATCAATAAAATATTGAAGTTATGGTGTTTTATTGCAATACTTGTGGCTATCTTCATGATTGTTTATTTTCTTGAATCACTCTCAGTTGAAGTAGTATTTAAGTTTAAGTTTGAAGGACTAAGTGTTGTGCTTGATCTTTGGTGAGATTCATGTTCCAAACCACTAGCTTCTTACTGATTGTAAGGACACCTTGTGTGGTCAACTAGAAATATTGAGATTGCTTAAGAATTCAATCATTTTGGGAGTATTGATATGTATCTCTATGATAGTACCTATATCCTTGATGATTTGAAAATTACTTGAATCACCTTAGAAGATCGCATCAATTCCAGTAGAGTTGTAATTTCTTGGCGATACTGAAATTGGTAGAATCTTACCAAGCCCAGCCTTCATTGAGTCATTCTTAGGATTAGATTAGCATTCATCCCTTGAAACCCTTATCTTTTGCTGTTTTTTGAAAATCTGTTAGTGTTAGGAAGATCCTGTTCCTGCGGTCAAAAAGAGAGTAATACGGACAAGCTTTCTCAGAAAGTACGTAAGACCCCTTGAAGAAACAACATATACAATGACCACTGGTTCTTATCCACACGTAGAGATCCTACAACGAAGAACCTTGAAGCCATCCTAATTGATCCTTTTCTGCGATATCTTCAACATTCAGAGGCTTTAATCAAGAGAGGATAAGGTACCATTTGGGTATTTTATTCTGTGTTTGGTTGTGTACAAAATACATGTCAACAATTCCCAGGACGCCTTCCTCATCCGGTTCCCTTCTGTACTTTCCTTCATCAACTCCGCCCTCACCGTCCGATTCCGATTCTGACGCGAGTTCTTCACTCACGAGTTGTGTTTTCAGGTTGATAATAAATTTTCGCTCGACTTTCTCCATGGACAGCGTGTTACGCTTCCAGTTGTGATTCGCTCTGGCTGCCACCAACCACCCTCTGCCAAGAATGGCGTCATATCCTTTCTTTGCGAGCGGAATCACCACAAAGTCGAGGACAAATGGTTGTGTCTTAAAGGTCACTTGTTGCTCCATGAGCGTTCCAAGAGGTTTGATACCATGTTGATCTGCTCCCAGTAAGTTGAAGGTTGACGGCTATAGTGTTGGCTTGCCAAGCTTCTTCCAGGTTTCTTCCGAAAGCACATTCACTCCTGACCTGCCGTCAACAATGGTGTTAGTCAAAATGGTGCCAAGTATTCCCATTTCTATCACCATCGGGTGCCGACCACTGTATAGTGTCAAGACCAATGGGTTTGTTGGTGTTCCGCTAGGAACATCCGTATTCCGGGTCACCCGACTCTATCGAGTTACTTGCACCGTATGTAGGAGTGTCGTACGTAATTGCGGCATCATTTCCAAGAGGTCCTTCATCTTCATAGGCACTTCAATCTGCAGCATTTGATTCATGATATTTTCCTCAACCTCAGAGCGGGAAGTACTTGCCGCTTCCTAAGTGTTCCCTTGTGCCAACATTTCCTTCGCCACTTCAGCCTTCGCCTCTAGCGCCCGCTGCTTTTCTGTGTGAGGGTCCAAGTATGTGGCCTTCTTTGCCTGTGACCGTGTGATTGCCAATACCCATTCCTCCGTCCTGTCAATGTTGAGCAGGTTCACTCCAAACTTTGGGCAAGTTCCATCATCGTGGTCTCCAGGCCAACACCATTTGCATAGTTTTTGTGGAGTTTCTTCTGAGGTGCATTCCCTGGCAAAGTGGCCCCATCGATTGCAGGCTCGACACTGGATCATTGGCCGTCCCTTCGCATCATATTGGATCCGACTCCTATTATTATTGTTATTATTGGTCTTCCCCCCTTGCTGGTTGTTCCGGTATCCGCCAGATGATGCATTATTGTTGGTGGTTTGTGAAGTTCCGGCAGCCGACTGCTCTTGCATGAAGAGAACTTGTTGGCTCCTAGTTTTCATATTGTAGGGACATTCCTTTGTCAAATGTTCGGCAATCTAACAAATGTCGCAGAAAGCCTTCTTGGGGCAGGACCCCTTGGTGTGTCCGTCACTCCTACACTCCGTACACCACACGTCGTTTTCTTCAGTCTTACTTGTACTCCCCTTCATGGCTTTGAATTCCTTTAGCATTTGCTCCATATCCTTTTGGAGCGCGTGCACCTTTTTACTCGATTCGCCACCGCTGCTGCTTTCCCCGACAGAGTCTTCGTCATCGGCGGATGAGGATTTATTACTTTTCTTCTTCTTTGACATTTTGTGTTCGCTCTCCAGGTCCATCGCCCTATTATAGGTGTCGTCATATGACGTCGGGGGTACAATTTTCATCTTCTTCCGTAGGGAGGATTTCAACCCTTCAACGAACCATCATTTCTTCAATCCATCTGTCGATTGGCTTTCCATTGTACCCAGCAATTCTTTCGGCCTCCGGCTGTATGTTTGTACTGTCTCCTTGGTACCTTGTTTGGTACTGTATATCTTAGCTATGATTTCATTGTCATCACGGAGCAACCGAAACTCCTCCTTGAATTCCTTCTGTAGATTGGCCCATGTGGCCACTTTTTGCTTGTCAACATCGGAGTACCAATCTATGGCAACTCCACGTAATGTGGCTGGGAATTGCTGTACCCAGTCATCCTGGTCCATCACTCTGTTGGCAGACCAAATAGTTTCACATGTACGGCAGTGCCGTACGAGATCTTCCTTGCCGTCCCCTGTGAACTTTGGCAATTTTTGTTTACTTGCCATCCCTCCTTTGGGTTTTTCTACTCCTACGCCTCTTGTGCCTGCGCCTACCGAACCTGTGCCTATTGAGCCTTCGCCTCCTGAGCCTACCCCTCCAGACGTTGGTGCTACAGAAACTGGCACGTTAGTGCCCATCGGGTTACTCTGACTGGCAGGGTTTGATGACCCCGAACCGAACAAGTTACTTCTCGTACCGTGCCCTTGTGTCTCCCGGACACCTTCGGCTGCAACGGTACCCTCAGTCTCCCTATTTTCGGTCTCGGTTCTCGTCTCCCTCCTGGTCTTGTCTCCTCTGAAAAGTGTGTACGGGTCCACCGTACTTCCGTCGCCGATCTCTTCCAATGTGAGGGACAAATCCCCCAACCGTTTCCTCGTGGTTTCGATTAGCACAGATTCTTGGTCCTTGCCAGAACCATGGCTGCCACTTTCACCACTTCCTTCCTCGGCGACCTTTTTGAATCTTCTCCTTCGTTCGGCTTTTTGCTCAAGAATTAGTGCTCGTTGGGTGGCTTCTTCCGCGTCCCCTACGTATTCTTTTTTGTATTTGTCTTTATTTAATAGATTGGGCATTAATTCTACTCTTTCTTCATGGGTTAAAACAAGACATCAAATTAAAAAAACATAACACTTTTATTACTTCATCCCTCATACATAATGTATGTCACTGACATACTCATTACAATAGGGGTGTTCTTATTTATTCTCTTTGACCGTCAAAGTTCATGTATTGCACTCATCTTCTTGGCGCTCCCTAAATTCTCGTAGAATTTGTTGCCGTCGGTTCTGTTGGTAGATGTCTTCCCTTCGGTTCTAGAGAGCCAAAAATCCTTGTGCCGAAAGGTTAGGCAGTTCGCTCATCAACCGATTCACAACGGGGCTTACTCTGAGCAAACTCCACACAGCATCTTCTAGGACATCTTTGGCGGTGGCTTCCCTCCGTACGTGTGTTTCGATTGCCGCCTGTAGGATGCAAGAGAAATCCTTCGTGAGTGTCTTTTCCCCCTCAAACAGTTCTTCGGGTTCTCTGTCAGGGTCACTCGTTCCTTTTGGTAATGGTTGTCCCATTATCCGTGTGCCATGTAGTACGTCCTTTTCCCCGTTGCTCCTAGGTTTTTACTTAGGCAACGACGCCAAATGTTTTTCTCGTAAAGTGTCAGGTTAAGACATTGCATAAATGACAGAAGCACATAGAATATATGGAACTCAGAAGTGTTCTATTGATTCATAATAAGCCAGTACATACAATGATAGCAATATGTTCGACTACAATAGCATGTCCAAAGACTGGAAACAGATACAATATAAAGGAGTCTGGTCAGTTACCTGATGCCGACTGCCGACAACCAACGGGTTAACTGCCGATGCTAACACAATTTACCTTAATGCTTAATTACCCGACAACACTCTCTTCACATTAATCCTCTTTACAATATCTCTATCTCTCTCGGCCAATCTTAGCCGATGCCCACACTATCTGCACAACCCACATTCAAAACTCTTGGGCTCATTCACTCTATCGTGCCTCTCTCTTTTATATCACATTACTTTGTATATTTGCATTGATTCATTTTCTGGCCGCTTCATTTCTCCCAAAACGGTTTAATGAGAACACTTGTCATTCATGTCATTGCAGGTTGTTTTGATTTGGCAGACTAAAGAATGTTAGCAATTCGATGGAGGAACATTATGCTTCTAACTGTTGCCTCCTTTATTTCTTCTTTCCCCACTTTTGGAACTCTGAACGGTGCCAATGCCTATCAATTGCAAAAATAAAACTTTGAATATATATCGAATGCCCAAGTCATTTAGTTTTAGCATGTTGAGAAGATAGCTTGATTTGCATTCGATGTTTCCTCTTCTTGGACCATTACTACTCATCACTTTGAATGCAAGTGGAATGGTTTGTAAACGCCTGTAAATTGTTTGAAAGTTTCTAAAGTCTTGTAAGAAATGCATATCAGCGTTAAAAAAAACACATTTCACAGATTCCAATCTGTCAAAACAGTCTATAATATTAAAAAAAATGATTCCATTCCCTCATGATGCTGGTTAAAGGTTGGGAAATTTGGCTTCACACCACCAATTAGATTTTCTTAAACATTTCTGAAACCTTATCAACAAATACATTTCGTCCATAATCAACAATAAGTGCAGTCCATAAGATGCCATCCATTGAGGCATTCTGTTAAATATATACACGTGCCTGTCTATGCTTCAACATTTGCATACACATCAAACAAACAACCTTAAAGTGTGAATGCCTATAATGCTTTGTGTATGCATATAGTTGTTATCAACCATAAGTGCTGAAAAGAATACAACTGAGAACAAAAACAAAACTGAAACAAAAGAAATTGGACATGTTTTTGGTTGGGGTTGACCACCTTAGACCCATGTGCTCCTGCACCATATAAGCCAATCGATTCTGAAAGTAGTATGCTGATCGCTGCTTCAAGTCCTTGTCACACTAATTTCTGCTTCTAATAATGGTTTGATAGGATGTTGACTATCACTGTTTCTGATATTTAAATCCTCTTGCTTATGCGATGAATTCTGGTCTAACTGTGATCTTTAAGGAATCAGTTGAATGCTCTTTCAGAATTCTGCTAACGTATTCATGCATTTGAAATGGGTGGAGCTTTCCCTGATTGGTAACGTTAGTTCTTCAAGCATCCATGTTTGGTACTTCTGTCACTCTACTTGAGCATTTCAACTTGAATAAAAATTAAAACATAAATTCTTTTCTTTTTTTTCTTTTGAAGAGCTAGTGATTGCCTTTAAGTATCCACGATAAGGCATGATGTGAGAAGTTGTGTCTCACTTCCACACCCCTTTGCACTAACTGATACGTGCCCCTTCATTATATTTTAGTTAGCTAATTAACTTATGCAGATCGGGCTTGATCCCTTTCTAATCTTCTTTTAATCAAGCTGATCTGTTTTATTCTTGATATCCTTATGAATGTATAACTATCATTTTATGGATCATATCATATTCCTTAATACACTTAAATCATCATTTCTTATTTCTTTGCTTTATCTTAATCACCATTACCGATCTTTTAATTCTAATTGTATCCTCTGCAAAGATTGTTAATGGCTTCCTACATAAATGTTGTGATGCTGGAAAGAAGCTCGTTCCAATTTCACCGTAATTGCTCCTTCTGTTCCAAATCATTGTTTAACTTGTAATTCCCTTGCTCCATTGATAAGCCGTGTTGGTCTTCAGACTGGACTAAGTATGGAATAGCAAAGAGAGGATACATTGTTCAGTCAACACTATAGTTACCGGATTAATATAATACTGAATTGGTTGGTTCTGTCCTTGTATTGATTGTATAACCTTGTTCCTTAGAAGACTTAATCCGTGGCTACATGATATGTACAGCAGCATAAACATATTCTGCATTCCCATGAATCGGATCGGAAGGAAACCACGATTGTCCATTGGCCATTCTTCATATATTATCTCCAACATTTTTCATCTGATGACCATCACTAAGTATAATATTCGCCTCAAGCAATAGTCTTGAATCGACATTACTTAATAGGCTCTTATTCCTTGTGGACTATTAAGTATAACTATCTGAATTTCCAACTCCTTCCCTCGTTGAATTCCTTATGTAATATTACCACTGTTATAACGTTCATCATGTATATCATTTTGATGAGTCGGCTGGCCACTTTAATCCTTTGGCTCAATCCCCCCCATTTGAGGACTATTGAATCACTTCCTTGATAGTCTAATCAAACTCGTCTGTTGACTGAAAGCTCAGCATAGGCAAGACTTTTTAAATTATCTTTGATATACTTAGTTGATGTTAAACTTTGCTTTGACTCTCCTCAAGTCATGGTCCATAATATGTATTCATCATTCTTATTCATATAATAGTCTAACTTGCCTATTCTTGTTAATTGTCAACCACCAGTTAGTCATGCGTCATTCTTGTATTGACTAGTTCACGTTTTGTAGGCTATCATCCTTTGTGAAGATAATACAAGGAGCTTTCTCAATATTAACCTTTCTCAATGGTACCTTGTTAAGGGACATCACAGCTCAAAGCCATCGTTGTTGATCTGCCACCTTACTTTGATCCTAGAAACAATGTGTGAAATGCATCAATTCAAATTTATCCCATAACAATTTATGAGTAACTTTCAAAAACTAGATTTCTACACCTTCTTCACCCTTCTGAAGAAGCCAAATATAGGCCCCAGTCAAAACCTCACACTCTGCCTCATTAGTAGCCCTTTTGTCCCAAAGCAGACAATCGTCTTTCATCATATCTCTAGGATTGCAATTAATAGAGCCAGTCCCCAGCTTCATCCAGGGTATCCCGAGAAGGCCCATCGAAGTTCAGTTGCCACTAATCATGTGGGGGTAGGATCCATCTCAAATCTCTTTCCTTCTTATTGACTATTACAGCATCCATTGCAAGAGCAAAGTAGACTAACATAAGTTTTACTTATTTATAATTTTCTATAACGATTATCTGCCTGAAACTAGTTGGGAATGAATTTCCATTTGAAAATCAAGCAATGAAACAAAAAATTTTAAGATATATTTTTTGTGTTCATAAATTTTACTTCTGTCAAGTTACAACCTAAGTTAGTGGGATACATGACACATTTTTTAGGGAGCCCCCTGATATGATGTCAGAGATATGTCCATACAAAAATAAAATAAAATTCAAAAGATTACATGCACACACACACAAACAAAACCAAATATTACACAATTTTTTTCAATTAAAATGTTGAAACATGATATTACATCTCTGATGGCAAATTTTTTGATATGGTCTGGATACAACCCAATCACATGGGGGGAACATTGTGGATACAGTGTGGATATGCCGTAACCTATCAAATATGGTATTGTTGTATCAAGATACATCACAGTGCATCCAGCTATATGTGGCACATAATACATTGCAGATACAGTCTTGATACCCAATGACCTATCCAGATACAGCACTGCTGTATTCTCATACAAAATCACAATATATCTGGCTGTGTGGATACATATCTGTCATATGTCTGTTCTCGTATCAATACGTTGTACACAGGATACATGATGCAACAGTGGTAGGGGGTATCTGGTAATGTACTTGCAACCTGAATCAGCCTTCGCTTTGCAACATTTTTACTTTGAGACTTCTAGCTTTTGTTGGCATTTGCACAAGCCACACACATTGTTCAGCTAGTGTTTTGCAATAGTTGATGGTAAGAGGCCTATACTTATTGAACAATGGCTTCTTGTTTCTTTTCATTTGGAAGAAGCAAATACATCAAAAATTTACTTGGCTATTGCTTTATAACGATTTTAAATGATTTTTAGGGTTTCTTTAAAAATTTGTTGGACTTTGAAGTTTTCAATAAAATTTGGCAAACCTGGCGAGTTAGCATATTACTACAAGAGTAAAGTAGATTAACTGAAGTTTTTCTGATCTATAATTTTCTATAACAAGTATCTGCCATCATACTAGGTAGGAATGAAGTTCTGTTTTAATATCAGGGAATGAAACATAAAAAGGTCGAGATATATCTTTTGTGTTCATTAATTTTACTTTGTTGAGTTACAGCCTAAGTTATCAGGATAAGGATATTGCACTTTTATAGACAGCCCCTCAAAATGATATGTAAGGGATACCTCTATACCAAAAGAAAAATGAAAAAAATTACATACAGAGACACATACATACAAAACCAAAATTGTACAATTTTTTGCAATGAAAATATTGTGACATATCATATTAAATCATGGATGCCAGAAATTCCAATATGGCTTGGAAACAACCCAATTACAAGGTGGAAAAATATTGGGTATGCTGTAATCTATCCAGATATGTTACTCTTGTATTGAGATACATCATGGTGTATCCAGCTGTATGGGGCACATATTACAATACAGCCTATACACCGTGACTTATCCAGATATGGCACTGTTGTATCCTGATATATTACGGCATATGCAGTTATACTGGATACATATCTATTATGTGTCTACTTGTATCTATTCCTGATATGTGAGATACATGAAACAACAGTGGTAGCGGGATTATCTGGTAACGTAGTTGGTTCACAACATTTTTGCTTTGAGATTTCTGGATTTTGTTAACATTTGTTCAAGCCACACATATTGTTCAGCTACTGTTTGCATTATTTGATGGAAAAAGGTCTATACTTTCTTGATTGAATAATGCTTCCTGCTTCTATTCATTTGGAACATATTCATTTATTGTGTTTTGCAGTAGTTGATGGTAAAAGTTCTATACTTTCTTAATTGAACAATGGGTTCTTGTTTCCATTCGTTTTGAAAATGATACTTTTAGTCATGATATTGAAGTAAAGATTGCCTTTTTTGTGAACTTGTACTATGCAGAAATATTTTAAATTTTTTTATGGTTTGCTAAGCTTAAAATAAGTGTTACTTTGCATCCAAATATAAAACTTAGTTTTTTCTTAATATTAGTGTCAACAAATGCTGACATGGAGGAAGGAGAAGTCTCCATCACAGAAAAGAAGGCTGGGCAATCAACGACTGCTTATGCTCCTCCAAAGCAGGGGGAAGTCATTGATGTTAATCCTCCACGTGGAACTAGAGACTTTCCGCCAGAGGACATGCGCCTACGCAATTGGCTCTTTCAAAAGTTTCAAGAGGTGAAGCTTGTCCATATTTATAAAATTTGCGTACAGACTTCATAATCTTCTCACACATGGTTAAAATTGTCGTGCTTTTTGAGGGTTTCCAGATTATTTGCATTTGAAGAAGTTGATTTTCCAGTCGTGGAGTCTGAAGCACTATTTGTGAGAAAAGCAGGGGAAGAGATAACTGAACAGGTGATTCTTATTGATGTAGATTTTGACTGAGATAAAATTTAAATGAAGGAACATTTTGTAATGCTTTTGTAGGGGTAAGAACATACCTTTTGTACAAAGTTTAAATATTATTAGATTAATTGACTTGCTGTTCTTCACCCAGTTACAAATGTTTATGTAGCACCTGTTGGTTGGAAATCACTTTTTGTGTATTACTTTATTTAAAAGCATCTATTGAAGGCTCCTTATCTTTTTAAGAAATTGTACAGTTGACCATCCAAATTGAATCTGACTACTATAAATGAAGTATTTTCTCTTTTTGGGTTATTTACTTTTATGCTTTGGTGGTAGATTTTTTGTCTGTAATATCCCTTGGCTAATCTGACCCTGTTTTGCTTATATGAACACCAAGGAATATTGTCAAACATTTGGCATACAATGTTTGAAGCCGCTGTAGTGAATTCTTTATTTGTCTTCTTTGGGTTTGTAGGCTGCAAATGAAGTTATGGAAAGCTTCTAACAATGCAAAGTTGTTATAGAAATGATATACTAGCTGTTTTAGACCTTTCCACACATATGTAATGACTGAAATTAACTAGTACAGCTAGTTGACATTAAGACAAACACTTGTCATGCATCCCAATGTACACCTATAGCCATTAGGCATTTAAGCAAACAATTGGTATGAAAGCTAAATGGCTGATCAACGTTGAATGTTACCATGAATGTGGAATATGCAAATTATATTTCCATTAAACATATGCAACCTCCAAATATTTCATGATATAATCATAATAGAAAATGATGCAATGAAGTAATGATTTTCTAATACAATGACCATAGATAGAAAACCTGGTATTTCAATGGTTGCCTTGATATATTGGTTTGATTCTCCTCATATGCAAATCCCTTGTCAAATATATATAGCTGTTCAACCCTTCTAAATCCCCTTCTATAGAACTCAAACGACTGTAGCGCACTGTTCACGGCACTATTCATGCGCACTGTTCACGGCACTGTTCATGCGCACTGTTCACGCGCACTGTAGCAGCAAGAACAAACTTGCAATCTGCTCTTAAAACCTTGAATAATTTGTTGCCAAAGAAGGATGATTCACAACCAACTATAAATGTTCTTCAACAATAAACTTCAAATCCTTGTAGAAAACTTCACCAATTTGCACAAATGAAAGAACTGAAGTATTCTTTCCCACAACTGCAATAATTCAGGTGTTATTTCACACCTTCAAAATTGCTATCAATAGGAAGTTTTCGTTTCCTATGATCAAAGAAGAAAATTGCGAAAGCCCTAGGCTCCACAATAAAAATCAATCAAAATACTATTCATCAACTGGATGCCGAGAATGAACTCCTGCCTTTCCTTTTATTCTTTCCTTAAGAAAGCTCAAACACCTTCCTGGCCAATGTGGGATAAAAGATTTATTCCCACATTAAATTATTCACTTAACGCACTTTATTATATTAAAGTGACTTTATTATTATAAAGTTACTTTAGAACTTTATAATAATATTAAAATATTAAATAAATCACTTAAGTCACTTAAACTTTAATATCTCTTGATGTACTTGTCTGATTGCTAAGCCGTCTGAGCCAGGAGTCGACTCTCCCCATTCTCCATGTGATTGGATGCCTACCTAAAAATAGAAACCCTGAATAGTGACTTACTATAAATAGTAAGTATGTGGAACTGAGTCAAAAAACCTGTGCAAAGGCCAAAACCTGAATCCAGCTGAAGAGTAATGTCTCTAATCACCAAGTAACTGCCACACGAGGCCCTCTATCAATAATTATTAGCCTACGAGGGTCAAATGATAGGCTAATTCTTACAAACTCTGATGCTCGCAAAATGGGGACATTACAGTTCGCCCTCCCTGAAATTGCTTGTCCCCAAGCAATCTCCACTGCAAAGAAACTCCAATCCTCGGGAGGCCCAAAAGGAGAATTGTGAAATGTCCCACACATCCTTAACCGACTCCTGTAGCACCAACATAAAGATAGTTGCGCACAATATCCCTGGATCCCAAACCCGGAATGGAAGTCTGCCAAGCCTAATACCCTCTGACTTCCTCTGCGCTACTCTGATCTCAACTTCACCATGCCAGAAGTGGTGAAGCAAGCCAATGGGACCCATCCAATACACTGTGCCAAACCTGTCGCCTCCTGGATCCCAAAACAACTGAACCCCACATCCATTCGCCATATAGAGATAAAAATATCTGGAAGCGTCTATAACACAATATCTCTCTACAGCTCTCGGTAAACTCCCATGGATGTGATAACTAACCAAACCATCATGCCCACTGACACCATAGTCATTCTGTAACCATGTACCCATAAGAAAACTTTGTGACATAGAAGTAGCAAACCCTATTGGATACATATCAGCATGATGTATAACTGATAGCTGTCCCTGCAAGTAATCCCCCATAAACTGTTGAGTCGGGCGCTCGCAACTGCTAATCCCATCTTCTGAAGATGATGAATACCCATCCCACAAAGGATGGCATCTCGGAGCCAATCCACACGGATGCATCATCAAGTCCTCTATGTGTGGATCAAAAGAAAAATGATGAGCACTCCTCACTGTGTAGTCGCGGTAAAATGCTCCAACCTCTGTCAATGGCTCATCACTAACAACACTTAAATCGAGCAGTTGATCCCTTTGATTCTGAAAAACAACAAGCTGGCATCCAAAATCAGCTGCATGGGATGAAGTGACAGATTTGCTTCCAGGAGATGGAAACAAATCAACATGGGAGCCATACTCCCAACTAGATGACACTCTGCAAATGCCCTGTGAGGACGGAGTAGCGTTGTGTACTACCACACAACTCTCAAGAGAATCCACCATTGTGACACAAGAGCTACCAGTAAACTGTCCTGCATCAACTGTCACTGTACTGACCTCAGGAGAACTTGATGCAACTAGTGGTTCTCTACTGCTCTCAACCAAGGTACTCATCCCAGCTGAAACTTTCGTACCTATATCTGTGATAGATGTAACCACATCTTCACTACAACCAGTGGATATAAAATCCTCATCAACTGCCTCTGCATATAACTGTATTATATCTGCAGTTGGTGGAGACTGTGCCAAACTCAACTACTCGGTAAGCTTCTCAATCTGTAACTGTGACTCTTGAAGAGCCAACTCGGCACTCTGCCATGAGTCCATAGTCACCTCAAGCTCATGAGTGAGCTCATCGACCTGCTCCTCCTTTCCCTTCAATGCATCATAACAAATGCAATCCCACTCGAGAAGAAAATCCCTATCCGCAAGTAGTTTTAGGTAATTTTGTTTCATCATTCCAATTGCTTCTCGAAGTGCATGTATCTCTGCAAGGGAAAAACCACTATCACCATGCTCATCTGTCAAAGGAGTACTCCAACCATAGGTAGCCAACATCTGACGAGCAACATCAAAATGCTCAATGGTTGTGGCAATCATATTGTCATTCACTTTTAGTTGCCCAACCAAATGATGAGGATTCTGTAGCTTATGACCCCCATACAAGTTTTCCGGTTCACAATATGCACTATGATATGAGGCTGATTCGTCATCACTCACTACATGATAAGCAGCATCATGTGTGCTTTCATCCATGCACACCTCAACATCTAAGGTACTGCTGCTTTGTACCTCAAAGGATGGCTCAACTGATAAGGTAGAAGTTGCTGGTATGACAGTATCTTCACACACCTCCACTCTCAAAGTAACTGCATGCCCATCCAAAGCACGATCTTGGGATTCCGTATCAACATATGAATCTTCTAGCTTGTTTTCAAAGGTCTGATCTGGAAAATCAGACTCACCATGACATGAATCCTCCACATACAATGCATCATTAGTACCCAATTTCTGAGTACTTTCATGTGACAATTCAATAGGATCATTTTGCACATGTGAAAAAACTGCTGTCTCATGCTCATGCAAAGTTTCATCATTGCTGTCATGAAAATCAGAAGTAGCCTCTATATTAGAAACTTCTTGAGTCACCTCTTGCAAGGATGATGTAGATAAATCATTAACCAAAGCTGTGCTAGTGTCTTCTTGAATCAAATCAGCATGTCTATCAAATTCATCATATAAATTTCTGCATATTTCATAGGAATTTGAAGATACCAAATCATTTTGATGAAGAGTTGTATCATCCTTATGTGTAGATTCTCTATCCATTTCATGTGTAAACAATTCATTAGCTATAGTGTGATATTTATTCCTTGCAAACTCTGTCTTATGGCAAAGACTCGGGTGTGTTGTGACGTTTTCACACATCGCCCCATTGCAAATGGGGACCCATGTTTTTTTTTGCTCATTTTCGCTTTGCTTTTTAGGGTTTTGGTTTGAATCCAGTCGGTTTTGAGAGCTTTTTGAGCTTCCTTTCGTAGGATGCAAATTTCGAATGCAATGAATTCGCCAGAATGGTCTAATTTTCAATTGGAATGTTGATGCAAAGCTTAAATTTGTCTAAGTGTTGAAAGTGAAATGTGAATTTTTGTCCGATTGAATCTTTTGACCAAATTTTGACCTTTTTTGATTTTGATCCTGGGCATTGGAATTGATTTGTTTTCGCCTCGTGAAGTGTTAAAATGTGAAAAATCATGTTATTTTGGCCTGTAGGAGCAAAATCGCTCCTGTCCCTCAGTGAAGGACGGGAGCTCGTTTTCAAATATTTTACTATTCCTGCAGGGTCAAGATGAATTACGAATTGGAAGCGATGGAGAACGGCGATATCTTTCCATTGAATATAAATTGAAGATTTTCATGAGCACAGAAACGCCTCCAGGAGGAAAATCGCTGCTGTCCCTCAGTGAAGGACCGGAGCTACAAATTCAAATTTCGCCTTGTCCTTGCAAGATTTTGATGACTTAGCAATTTGAAAGGGTCCAAAGGAAGGTGCTTTACCAAATGAATATAATTTGAAATGCCAAAGGTGAAGGAGAATGACCTAGAATGACCAAATCGCTCCTGTCCCTCTCCAAGGGACCAGGGCGAGGTACCTTGTAGCTCTCGTCCCTCTCCCAGGGACCAGAGCGATTTCCTTCATTAGACAGAATCCAGGCAAATGTCAAGGCAAGTTTACGTTCAAAAACAAGGGAAAACATGAGATGGACGCATTGAATACAAATTGAAGATTTTTGGACGTCCACAAAGGTCCTAAATGCCTAGTTCGCTCCTGTCCCTCAGGAAGGGACCAGAGCGATTTTTGATATAAATGATTTTCTTGCAAAGTTACAGATGATGTTAAGGCATGAACAAATGGAGTGAAGAAAGACGAATCCGTTGAATATAAACTTGGAACCTGGCAAAGTGAGATAAAGGCTACAAAAGGAGGATCGCTCCTGTCCCTCTCCAAGGGACCAGGGCGATACAATGGTAATGATACTTCCTATGCAAGTTCAAGGTCGTTCCTCCAAAATTCAAGGTCGATCCAAGTCAAGACAAAGTGGCGAGGGACATTTCAAGGCGTCTTTAGCAAGCAAAAGTACTCAAAGGTCGTCACATTGATGAAATACGCATCCTAGGACATAGATCGCTCCTGTCCCTCTCCAAGGGACCAGGGCGATGTTAGATGCATTGGTCATTTTGTGCAAGATTTACATAAGAGCAAGATTTCATAAGGTAATGCATGGTCCAAGGCATCGTTTGAAGATAAATGCAAGAGTTTTTCAACGTCCAAACATTGCCAATCAAGGTGAAAAGCTCCCATCGCTCCTATCCTTTGGACAAGGACCAAGGCGATACTATCAAAAGCACTCATTTTCCTTCAAGACCCAAGCTAGGCGAGGTTAGGTAAGGTGAAGGACGACGTTTGAAGGACATCACAAAGAAGATCAAGGTTTAAAGTTGACAAGATCAAGGAGAAAACATGGATCGCTCCTGTCCCTCTCCAAGGGACAAGGGCGATGATCCCTTTAATACGCCCAAAACTTCATGCGAGCAAATGGAATAAGCGCAAAAGACACGAACAAAGGATGTTATTCGCCAACAATAAAAGATCGAAGTTAAAAGATGCAAGATGGACGTGGAAACAAGAAGATCGCTCCTGTCCTTTGGACAAGGACCAGGGCGATGGACACCCAAGGGCACTTATGAACGCATGTAAGACGATCAAATTCGAAGGATTCATCATAATGATCAATGTTGAACGTGGAGATGAAGGAGTTGAACGTGAAAAATGCAAAAATCAAGACAAAATCATGGATCGCTCCTGTCCCTCTCCAAGGGACCAGAGCGATGAGGTACGTCCCTTTGTTTTCACAATTTTGGCGCCAAATAAACAAATTCAAATTTCCTTAAATGCTAAGTTCAATAAAAAATTGAAAATCCTATTTAATTTGGCATTTAATGTGGCGTTGATCTTTTATTAATTATTTTTGCCTTTATAAAAATCGAAATTTGCAAATTAAAAACGTAAGGCATTAATAATTAATTAATTAATTAATTATTTTTTTGAGTAAAGCGCTTGGTATTTTAGAGGTCGGCCTTTGTTATTTGTTTAAAAATCGTTTTAAATTGCCTTATTAATTACAAAGTCGGCCTAAGGTGGTAATTATGAGATGAGCGCTATAAAGGGAGGGTGAAAATTGTCATTTTCACATCATCATTTATCAATTCTTACATGCGATCTTGAAGGAGAAAGTGCGAGTGTGTTTGAAGGAGCGAATTTCATTTCAAAACAAAGAATGGCACTAGTTTTATCCAAGGCGAAATTATCATCCAAGGGGAGGAGCGAATTTCAAAGGGAAGGTGCAAGCATTATCAAAGGAGTTCGAGTTTCGAGTTAGGCGAACTTGCCAAGGACATTGAAGAACACATCAAAGATATCCCCAAGGGTAGCGAATTGACAAAGAGGACGTTCATTATCCTTCAAGATCACGTTGAAGCCATCAAATTTTGATTTTTGCCTAGGCGGTCTTTTCCTTTTTGCATTCTAGAGTTAGCTCTCTATTGAGGTATGGCGATTTATTTTTATTGCTTTATTCATTGATCGTCATAGCTTAAATTTTGAATTTTGATGGCTCAATTCTTTTTTAGGAAATTGATTAATAAAGGACTTATCATTAAGTTTCCTAAAAAATTGCTCTCTAATTTATGTTATGTATTGCAAAATCATGGTACTAATTTTGAAATGTTGTGTAGGCATCAAATGGAGATCTCATCAAGGAAAATCAAGCCGAATCAAGGACGATCTTCGCCGGGACGATCAAGCCAGGACAAGGGCGACCTCTTTCAATCCAACGTTCCAAGGCGAGGTACATCATCATCCTGCACATCAAGGACACAGGGAGTTAGAACAAGGGCTCGTTGAAGAAGTAAATAGTTCCAGATAAATTAATTAAAGCAAGCTTCTCAACAACATCAAGTTGAATATCTACCAAGTTACAAGTGTCAAATGAGGTGGCGTCCTAGTCATCATTTCTCCAGTCAGTGAGGTCCACCTCAGCATGTCTAGATTCAATGTACTTAACTCATGGAAGGTGGCACAAACTCCGATGTACCTACCCCGGCTATCCATTGGTCGATTTTTCTAGAAGGGACATGTGTCCAAGCAATACAATTTTATCATTGGTCAAGCATTAAATGTTATGTAATGGTTGTAACAAACCCTAATTAGGGTTTTCATTGTTGAATCTTGGCCATTGATCTTGAATTGATCTAAGCCATCAAATTGTATTGTGGGCACTATATAAGCCCAGGCATTTCATTTGTAAAGGCTAATTGGCAATAAGTTAGAGATAGCATGTAAATAGTTAGAAGAGTTAGAATATAGTTGATAGAATAGTAATTAGAGTAGAATAGGAGGACAAGGCAAGAAATTGTTGCCATTGATTGTAAACAAACTCCATTTTCATTGAAGCAATGGTGAAATATGTCGTTTTCTTGCAATTTGCATGGTTTCTTGTTGAGTCTTCAATCTTAGATGGTAGATGATTAGATGAATGGAGGAAATGTGATTGATTAATGGTGGAATTCGTATATCCATACTACTAGCAGTTTGTTGATTGCAGACTTGCCTTGTGTAGTCAACTGGAATCGTTCAGCCTAAGCTCAATTTCAATTTGTTGCCTCTTCATTGATATGCATCAACTTGGATGGTATCTATGCCTGCGGTGATGATTTGAACATCATAAAGCTTCCCATAGAAGATCGCACTAGTCTTGTGTAGATGTTCCATTGATGTCAAAACAAGACCTAGTTAGAGTTTCATCAAAAATCAAGTCATTGCTCCTACATTCTTAGTATTAGGATTAGATCCTCTCTTCGCCCTTATCCTTTTTCCATTTTTTTCAAATCCAAGTTAGTAAGAGCCTGTGTCCAGCAAAGCAGATCGGAAGTTCAATCATCACATGTAAGTCCCCTTGTGATTCCAGCAAATCACATCATACCACTGGAGCTTGTCCACACGTAGAGACCCTACATCAAAGAACCTTGGAGTCTACCTAACTGATCCTTTACGCGAATCTTCAGCAGTTAGAGACTATTTTCTCAAGAGAGGATAAGATGCCTATTGGTATTTTATTCTGTGTATGATGGTGTACAAAATACACGTCAACAGGGTGCAAATCCATGTAACTCATGAAAGGAAGTTCCTTCTTAATTTTTTGAGGAAGAGTGCTATACTCCTTAAACATGCTAATCACTTCTTCTTCTTTGTTTTGTGGTGTTCGACCTTTGCTGGTAGGAAGTGAATTGAATCTTTTAGGCAACCCAAACTTTGAAAACGTTTGCTCTAAACGCAACAACTCTCGGCTGAGCTTGTATTGTGATTGTTCAAGTTCTTTCAGTGCCTGTTTATCGCTGAACAATGTTGTCATGTAGCCCATTTTCACTACCCAACTGAAAACCAAATCAAAACTGATTTGTACACGGATGATTTTCCCACCAATTGAATGCAACCATCACCCAACAGGTTGGCAGGAAACCGCTCTGATACCACTGTAATATCCCTTAGCTAATCTGACCCTGTTTTGCTTATATGAACACCAAGGAATATTGTCAAACATTTGGCATACAATGTTTGAAGCCGCTGTAGTGAATTCTTTATTTGTCTTCTTTGGGTTTGTAGGCTGCAAATGAAGTTATGGAAAGCTTCTAACAATGCAAAGTTGTTATAGAAATGATATGCTAGCTGCTTTAGACCTTTCCACACATATGTAATGACTGAAATTAACTAGTACAGCTAGTTGACATTAAGACAAACACTTGTCATGCATCCCAATGTACACCTATAGCCATTAGGCATTTAAGCAAACAATTGGTATGAAAGCTAAATGGCTGATCAACGTTGAATGTTACCATGAATGTGGAATATGCAAATTATATTTCCATTAAACATATGCAACCTCCAAATATTTCATGATATAATCATAATAGAAAATGATGCAATGAAGTAATGATTTTCTAATACAATGACCATAGATAGAAAGCCTGGTATTTCAATGGCTGCCTTGATATATTGGTTTGATTCTCCTCATATGCAAATCCCTTGTCAAATATATATAGCTGTTCAACCCTTCTAAATCCCCTTCTATAGAACTCAAACGACTGTAGCGCACTGTTCACGGCACTGTTCATGCGCACTATTCACGGCACTGTTCACGCGCACTGTAGCAGCAAGAACAAACTTGCAATCTGCTCTTAAAACCTTGAATAATTTGTTGCCAAAGAAGGATGATTCACAACCAACTATAAATGTTCTTCAACAATAAACTTCAAATCCTTGTAGAAAACTTCACCAATTTGCACAAATGAAAGAACTGAAGTATTCTTTCCCACAACTGCAATAATTCAGGTGTTATTTCACACCTTCAAAATTGCTATCAATAGGAAGTTTTCGTTTCCTATGATCAAAGAAGAAAATTGCGAAAGCCCTAGGCTCCACAATAAAAATCAATCAAAATACTATTCATCAACTGGATGCCGAGAATGAACTCCTGCCTTTCCTTTTATTCTTTCCTTAAGAAAGCTCAAACACCTTCCTGGCCAATGTGGGATAAAAGATTTATTCCCACATTAAATTATTCACTTAACGCACTTTATTATATTAAAGTGACTTTATTATTATAAAGTTACTTTAGAACTTTATAATAATATTAAAATATTAAATAAATCACTTAAGTCACTTAAGCTTTAATATCTCTTGATGTACTTGTCTGATTGCTAAGCCGTCTGAGCCAGGAGTCGACTCTCCCCGTTCTCCATGTGATTGGATGCCTGCCTAAAAATAGAAACCCTGAATAGTGACTTACTATAAATAGTAAGTATGTGGAACTGAGTCAAAAAACCTGTGCAAAGGCCAAAACCTGAATCCAGCTGAAGAGTAATGTCTCTAATCACCAAGTAACTGCCACACGAGGCCCTCTATCAATAATTATTAGTCTACGAGGGTCAAATGATAGGCTAATTCTTACAAACTCTGATGCTCGTAAAATGGGGACATTACATTGTCTTTGCATGTCATTACTTTCTGTTAGCACTGTGTCTTCTTTATTCCATTTCTTTACTTTCATTTCCCCATTTTACTTTGTTAATCTGTAAGGTGGGTCAAACATGCTGGACCATTGGAGTCAATATGGAGTTCAATATTAAGGATGTGACTTGGGAGAAGAAATCACTGCCAAATTGATTGAAACATAGTGGACAATAGCTGTTTGAATGGTTTAGAAGATCTAAAGGGTGGTCCAGAACATTGCCAACAAATTTATAGTTTGCAGGCATCAAATGTACCTGGAAATGCAAATTTGATGCATTTGCCACTTACACGGGCAGCAAACTATGTGTTCACCACTAGTGAATTTGTAACTTGTGGTAAACTAATAATTGGTAAAACAACAAACTGGTTCTGATATGGGCTGAAGCTAGAATTTGACAGGTTTTTGAAGTTGGAATGCTTCACAATTCACATGAATAACTTTTGACTTTTCTCTGATGACGGGAGATAGAAAGGGATCTATGTGAGTGTTTCAATGTTTTGAAGGTTGAATCTGGGTACAAACTTCTAGTTTTTTGCTTGTGGAATGGGATTGCTTGGAGAGTAGATAGAATATTGTCAAGTTTGAGGCAGAGCAGGTGTAAAGTTGCAGCATAGTCTTGTTTTTTATGTTCCAATCAACCATCTGCGTGATTTAACATGGGTATGATCTTTGTTATAGTGGCACTAGGCAAGACATCGCACTCTTCCTGGAGCCTTTTTCCCTTCAAGGGTTTCTTCATTTGTATGGTTGCATATTTGTCTCATTTTCATGCTGTGGGAACTGTGTTTTGCATGTTTTCATACATTTCTTTCATTCTGAGCACGCTATTTTCATTTGTATCAAATATGATGTTCTATGCATTATGCAATGTGGGGAGTTTGTGTGAGTTAAGAAGAATTTCATATTTCTGTATGTTGATGAGTGTCAGAAGCATAGAAATAAGCTCTTTATGGATCAGTTGTTCTTTATAATGCTGCTTTTCCAATTCTGAAAATCTTCGTACAAATATTTTAAGTAAAGTAATCACAATCTGATCCAATCCAATTTAAGTTCAACACAACTTGTTCACATGGTTTTACTGACTGATATTCTTAACCTATTGATATGCACTCCTGGAACCAAAAATACATTTCACTTTAATGTGTTTTTATCTACTTGTTACTTGTTTTCTTTTTTCAAACTTTTCAACTCTTCATTCTTGTAGTAACTACAAAAAAATTATGATTAAAGAACCTAGGGAGAAAAAAAATTTAAGGTGGGGAAGTCTATGATAATTTAACATCAATACATTGAAGTGTGTGGTTGAACTTCTTGGTTTTCTGCTTCACATAATTTAGAAAAGGTTACTAGCCTACTCTGACAGCAAGGTGAATTTGGAAAGGACACTTACTTCCTTTTACTTCTAAGATAATTTGTGATAAATCATGCAATGGTACATACTTAGTCCATGGATTCACTAAAGTTAACAATGCATGAGTGAAAGGTTTTTTTTATACTCAATTAATTCTCTCTCATATCAGGTTCATTAGAGGAACTTTCTATCATAAATAAAATATTTGCTAGTCTATCAAAAAAAAACAAGAGAGCAAATGAAAAAGATATGGCATGGAGAACTGTAGCATTGATTTTATGCAATGGTACATACTTAGTCCATGGATTCACTTATGTTAACAATGCATAAGTGCAAAGTTTTTATTATACTCAATTAATTCTTGCTCATATCAGGTTCATTAGAGGAGCTTTCTATCATAAATAAAATATTTGCGAGTCTATCAGAAAAAAACAAGAGAGAATGAAAAAGATATGGCATGGAGAACTGTAGCATTGATTTTATGATTTTGTGCAAGAAAAGTACACAGGTCGATATATTTGAAGCATTTTGGATTAGAGAATTTTTTACAAGAATTTGTGGATGTTAAAGAGATCAAGGAGTGGGGTACAGTAAGATTGAAACATACAAGGTCAAAGTGGTGATACTGTTTCTCTTTGTATGTAACTGTCAAAAAATTTAATTTTACCACAATTAATTACTTTTTATAATGGTGTCCGTTGTCTACCATTGAAATAAATACATTTATTAATTTTACCCAACCATGTTATATCACATGTTCATTGATTACTTGTAGAGGGCATACAAGCAATGATATAACATTCTGGACAAAGGTGGAGCTATAAATTTAGAGCTGACTAGCTGTATATAAGTGATAAGTTGCCATATTTGAGTTTTTAACTCACCTAGTGACATAGCTATCAGGAATCACAGTGAGATTTGGTCGGTGATATACTTATATAGCATAGGAACATATCTACAAGTATTGAATTTAGGAAATGTATAATAAATTTATTCTAAACAATTTCTAGTTCAAATGCCTTCTGTTCAAATTATCTGATTATTAAATTATTTTGATTATTTTCACAGCTCTACAATTTTGAAGACAAGGGTGGTCAGCGTGTCGCACTAAGACCAGAGATTACACCGTCTTTAGCTCGGCTGGTTTTGCAAAGAGGGTCTCCTTCACACTTCTTACTTATACATTGCAATTTCAGCATTATTCAGACATTCTAGTTCACTTCAATTTTTTTCTATTTCATTTTTACTTAATAATATGTATTGGTAGAGATAGAGAAATTTAATATATCCTTTTTTTCCCAATCGAGGATCAGATCGTTGTTAGGTGATGTAATAATCCAGGATTTTAATGAGTCTATGTGATACAGGAAAGCTTTGTCATTCCCACTCAAATGGTTTGCAAAGGACAATGTTGGCATTATGAAAGAATGACTAGAGGATGTCGTCGAGAACATTACCAATGGAATATGGATATAATTGGAGTTTAAGGTATAGAGGTAACAATTAATGGAATTGATGATTATGAATTCAATTCATCCAGTATTTTTCAAAATCCTTGATAAATGGAAACATGTTATGTTTCTAAGATTTTTGTGCGTGCAAGTGTGTGGGCATAGTTGTGAGCATTTGTGTGTGTGGATTTGCCCTTGCAATTGTGTTTTTGTGTGCTACTATGTGAGTATATGCGCGCTTTTGTATGAGTGTATGTGCTCTACTATATGTGTATGGGTGCATGCATGTGCATGTGCATGTGCATGTGCATGCATGTGTTTGTTTGTGTCCATAAGGATGGCACCACACCTCAAACTTTAATGCCATATCAGAATACCAAAACACAGCCCCATTGTTTCACAAGAGTAGAGAAATTGTAGGATTTGAAGCAAAGGAACAAGTAAAAGTCATTTGGGCTTCTTGGCAAGTCATTTAATCATCCTTGGCTGTGATAATTGGGTTGTTCCTTCTTGTTGGTGGTCTCTTGCTCCTTTGTTGGTGGGGCTGTTATAATACATTGGTGGTTCTAGTTATCTCAAGCAGGCTAAGTGTGTATTCTATATTGGTGGACTGTGTGATCTTGGTGGGAAGTTTAGCAGTGGTTGCATGGATGGTCATCGCATTGGAAGATTATTTTCCATATTTATAGGCAGAGGAAGTTGAAAGAGTGGTCATTACCATCCCAAGGTAATCGTCATCGCTTATTGGAAAGGAAGAATAAGGGAAGCTCAAGAATTTGAATTCAGAGTTGGTTGATTGGTTGGTGGAAGAAAGTAATTTTTCTAGATTGTTGAAGCAAAGAGATAGAGTGGATAGGGGTTTATGAAAAACAAAGAGTAAAATGGAGATAGATGTGACTATAGGATTAGTTTTCAGCCCCAATAAGACCATTAAATTGTCTATCTCCTTGTTGTAGATTTGATATTGTGAATGGGATGTTGAATTGCATACTTTTTAAGAGTTTTTTTCACCTATTTGGGTTTTCACCATAAGTATATTTGTCACGTGTATACTTGCTCAGTGTGTGTCTTGTTGTTTATTTCATTTTCTAGCTGATTCTACCCAATTGATATTGGTGTAAGCTGATTAAATGCGCTAGGGTAGATGATTGGAAGTAGCATCAAACATGTTAACTTAGGTGAGTCCATTGTTGATGCAACTCTAGGGTTGTCAACCTAGAGGTTTATTGTTCAAGTGGTATAGAAGTAGTAATTTCCATAGGGGAATATGAGTTTGTAGATTGTGTAGGTGTATGCCAACTTGAAGAACAAATGGTAGTAAAGATTTACTACCTTTTGAACTTGAGATCAACTCCAAAGAGTGTTTGAGGAGATTAAGAATGGCAAGAGAAGAGGATGAGGAAGCTATATTCTAGAATTTGGAAGAAGATGTTGCAAGGATTTTGAATATCAAGGAGAAATTGAACAAATTGAAAGGCATGAGGTTGGTCATCATCTCCAAAGTGGGAATCCGAATCGATGACATGGAAGAAGGTGAACTAGAAAGAAGAGAAATGGAACAAGGAGAATCCTCAAAGGGGATATTTTTCAAAGCAGAGACACTGGTTGACATCCAATTATATGATGGGTTAGAGCAAAAAAATGGACCAATTTGTGTCCCAAATAGAGGTTTAGTTTAGTCTCCATCAGCTGACCCCACACCAATAGATTTCTTTTGCAAGAGTAAAGCTTTTTGGGCATGCTCTCACTTGATATGAGAGCTATGCACATTTGTTGGAGATCAAGAAAGTTCCATTGGTTGCAAAATGGGAGGACTTTAAAAGGCTGCTATGTAAACAATTATGTCCTATATGGCAAGAGAAGTGGGTGATGCAGTGGCATTACTTGAGATAGAGGCAAGGATAGAACATGCAAGCCTATACGAATGAGTTCAGAAAGAGGGCAGTCCAAAGGGACAAAGACATCATGGATAAAGAATCCTCATGAAATATGTAGGAGGATTGTTTCGTCAATCGAAGAGACAAGTTCTCATGGCCAAGAACCAAGATATGTACAAAGCATGTACTTGTGCACACCATGAACTAAATAAAAAGGGAAATTTTTTCTGAAGAAACAATTATGGTGATGAGTAGTAGGATGGTGATACCAAAAATGAGGATGCAGATAAAGGGAAGAGAAAAAAGAATGCTACTTCCATTGTTATCTCAAAGAGTAGAGATAAGGGAAGGTCTCATTGCTCACATAGTGATAAAGATGTCCATTTGGATGAAGAGTGCTAGAAGCGACATCTTGAATTGGCTCCTTCTAAAGAGAAAAGGGATAAAAGAAACAATGTTGTTTACATGGAAATAGGCACAAAAGTTCATGGAGATTACTTTGATGATGATGGACACATATCTTGTGTCAAGCTCAAGAAAGGAGCTTCAAAGAATTTGTGGTAGCTTTCATGGAGTGGAAGAGCTCACACAATTATTTCATGCAAGGGACTAGATTGAAAGGTAAGAGGTTTGAATGCCTTATTTGACTCATGCTCTTAATCAAATCTGGTTTCTTATAGCTTGGTTAGTGAATTGGGAATAGAGGTTGGAAATCACCTACATTTATATATGTTGGGTTGGTTGTAAAATAGGATTGAATGAAGGTAACCAAGCAATGCAAGCTAGCATTGAATCTTCATCCATAGTAAAGATGGATTATTGTTTGACATTTTGTTATTGGAAGTATATGATGTAATCTTTGGTAGTCTCTATTTGCATGGGTGGGATGTCTACTTTAGGCACAAAAATCTTGTTTGATTGTTCCCCTTATGCTTTTGCAATGCATACAACAAATGAGAGAAGGCTAGGTGTTGTACATCTTGCAATGCTTCTAATATTTTAATATTTGTAATGTGCTATAAAAATTGGCCCTCATAGAAGTGGGTGTCACCCTTGGAAGAATTCATTAGATTCCTTGTATGACAAATCTCACAACTTGTAGTGTTGTCTATGGAAGTTACTTTATAAGAGCATGATAAAGGGGGTTTACAACTAGACATGTAAAAGAATCAATGCCCAAGGGAGCTACCTGTAAGTTTGAATGATTCTTGAGGATTAAAGTCATGACTCTAGCACTGAACTTGGAAATTGACACTTGGGCACATGAAAATTGCGTTGTTGCAAATTATCAATTATCAAGTGCTCATGTTGGTAGAAGAGAAGCAAATTTTGGTCTATGAAATTGTTATTGGAATGCTGCTGGAATTCCTTCAAAATCTGGGCATAGGACATCTTTAGTGCAAGTAAGTTTTCATTGTGTTTGTGATCATGTTTTTGCATGAATATAGTTTGTCACTATTTTTGTGGCTGGGTTTTTTTATGCAAAAGGGCTTTTCAAGATGAACATTCTGTACATGTCAACATCATTTGCTTCATTTTGTTAGTCTCCATTAGATTTTTTGTTGTTTGCATGCTATGATTTGTTGTTCCTTTATTAAGGACCATAGTTTGTAGGCTCAGACTTGGAGAGTACTTGGCAAACCAAAATTTGGTTTGGCAAAAAATCGACAACTTAAACCATGAGGAAGGGTTGGCAGATTTTGAAAACCGAGAACCATGAGGAAGGGCTGGCAGATTTTGAAGAACCTCGATGACGTGGGGATGCAAATAGAAAATGCATGGTTTTATAGCAAATGAAAAGTGTGAAAAACACATTTTAACCAATGTTTTACCTGCATTGACATTTTCACCTCTATTTTTCTTGCGTTTGTAAAAACTCGTTGAGCAAAGAAATAGAGTACTTGGCAACTTGGCAAGTACTCATAAAGTTTGCAATCTATGTTAAGGACCATCCATGGTTTTCAACAAACTCACTCCACATCTATCCCTTCTATAGCATTGTCAACATCTTTGCAAAAAAATATGCAATAGGGATATGGGGAGCAAATGGAGAAGTAGTATCTAGTGGCTACACATTAGTAGAAGCCAAAGGTTTAGGTTTGATCTTCATTGCAATTGCGGTTGAAGGTGAAGGAATTGTGGAAATGCTTCCTTTCAATTAGTAGCACTGACCTTCTAGTGTGGTGTTGGCTTTTATAATTTTATCTACATCTTTTATACCCCATCACATAAGTTTTTTGGCTTCTTTAATCTCAATTTTGGCTAATACCAACTCAGTTTCTACCTCTGATTTTTTCCTTTTTCCAAAGCTTATAGAGGACTACTGTGGTGTTGTTCCTCCTATTCTTTATCCTTCAATTTTGTTGTTTTCATTTGACTTTTTTCCCGAACACAAACCATTTAGGGTTGTTTCTTGCTATTTGTTTGAGTAGTTACTTGAAGCATCAACCTTTTATGCCCCACAGTTTTTTAGTTCCTTAATCTTGGTTTTTTTAGCACTTTGACTTTGCCCATTTTCTTGTGCTACTAACATGAACTCTGAATCCTTGTTCTTATTCATGTTAGTACACCCATGTTGACTACGAAAGTTATCTTTCATATTAGTGCAATGCTTACCAATCCTTTTGCTTACTTTTTTTGACATACATTGCCTAATATATATTGGAGCTAAGTGTATAGTTGAAAAAAACATGCTAACATATTAATAGCTTTCCATATGTGAGCATCCTTTATCAATGCAAGATCTTATCATGGATTTTACTTAAGAAGATTAGTTTTAACAAAATGTTGCTGAAGTGATTTCTTGTAAAATCATAATGCTCACCAATTTCAAGTACTTGTGAGAGGTAGAAGTGGTTGTGACAAGCCTTTATCTCTTGGAAAAAGAAGATTTATTATGTAGAATTCAAATACCTAGATAATCACATGTAGATAGATAACTAGGGCTAACTATAAATGACATGTATGGATATTCAAAGAACTATCCCTATATGCATTTTTTTATTTGCTTAAATGTAAAATTGTAACTTAGGGAAACTTATGAAATCCTAAGCCTAGTGTCCATACATGGGCACACACCAACATACCTGTGAGATTAACTTGTGAATCATGCGAAGGAGAAATTGTAGATTATCCCCAATATTCCATAGGTACATGTCCCCTTTTCGAATTAGGTTGTTTTGGGATGGGTATGTCCTTGCAATGAAGAGACACAATTGAAATGGCCCCTTGCTAGCCCCCATCACCACCAGCACAAAGGAGATGTCCTTGGGATGTTTCCCTCAAAGAAGGGATGTTTTTGGGGCTTCCTCCTTGATGGGGACATCGGTGAGATGTTTAGAGTCCTCAAATTGGCTAGGGATTTAAAATAAGATATTGAGTACTTGGAGTATCTTCTATCATCTTTGATGTGAGCCTCTTTATTGTTCTATCAATTGAAAAATGGAACCACAAAATGGCCATGTTTACAACTTTGTGGTTATGTATTTCGATAGTTTGCTCTACGTTGGGTTCAATCACTTCTAGTGTCCTCTTTGATCTTCTTTTATTCCTCCTAGTGAAGACGCATCTTGTTTTTTAGGTATGGCTCTTTGTCGTTCCTCCTCTCCAATAACGATATACCTGAATTACTTGATTTTTACGATAGTGGGTGCTTGACATCTAGAAGTGGGTTTGTAAAGGCTATGAATAAATTTTATATTTTGTAATTTAAAATTAAATTTTATAATAAGATGTATTTAGCAAATGCTATTCATGATATATTTATATGTATGTCTGCAAAGTAAGTCTATTACCAAATTTCATATTGATTACAATTTAGTGGAAAATTCAAGTGCCAGGCAAAAGATTACAATTATATAAAGAAAATTCCAGATCTTTCAATTGTCTTCAATTTATAATATTTCATTTTTATACAAGAAAGATTAAGAGAAAGTAATCTATTGAATAAATGTTTCTCTCACACAAGACCGTGAGAGTGATCTTTATTTTCCTATGCAAAGGAGAAATGCAAAATTGAATAAAACAAATGCATAAGAAAAGATGAGAAGGGAACCAGCCATTGCCTGGGGGTATATGGCTGGCATAAGTCTGTTTTTGCTGGTGTAAGTTTGCATCTCCGGTGTCTTTTAGCCTCCAATTGTCTCCTGGTCATGAAAAGGTCAAAAAGTGGTATGTGTTAGATCCAAGCGATCCAAGCAATGACTGATTATCTGCTAATCATACCTATGCATTTGTATTATTCAATCATGATCCTTTTTGACAGAAAAATAAGCATCAAAGAAAATAGAAAGGAAAGGTCATTCTCATTGCATTGGAGAATCAGTGTTTTTCTAACTGTGCTTGCTTGATGTGCAGAAACAAGTTAAATAAGAATTGCAGATTACAGATTTCATGTATGAGTGGGATTAAATGAGGCTCCCACAAGGGTTGAGCCCAGCTCATATAATCTATGTGACTTTTAAAAAGAAGATGTACATTTCCTTCCAGATAACATGGGCCTAACAGCCGTATTTAACTTGCAATGCAAAAAACGAACAAGAAAACTAAGAAGCTTCATTTTGCTGTGGGAGTTCTATATTGATTTCTAAAAAGAAGCACCATGTTTTATCCACATATACAACGGACAGAAGAATTTGTAGCCAAGGCAAAGGAGCTTGAGGCAAAAAATACATGAGAGATTTATTCCATAATAGCCCTGGACCTTATGGTGCAAATGAACAAGAATAGTATTATGAAATATGTGCGTGAGGACACAAAGTTTGCAGCTCTGTTAGTTGAGAATCTTCTTCAACTACTCAGTTTATCAAAGGGTTGGGCTTCTCAAGCATTGGTGAAACCAAGAGTTATTCCCATTTTGGTAGATATGAACAAGAATGAAGCTGACAAATTTTGCTTCTGGAATTGCAAGCAACATCAAGGCACAACATGAAAGAGGGAATATTTATACCAAAGATCTAGTAGGAGCTGTTGGTGTTCATTTTTGGTATATCTATAACAACTGTTCTGGCTGAGATACTAGCAAACAATTATTGTTCGAAACAAAACTTCTCAGTAGAAGAGATATCAAAACTTTTGGGTTTTGCAATAAAGAAATCTCTAAATGAGAATGTTGGGCCGTGTAGAGGTCTTGATAAGTTGTTGCTCGGAGTAAGGTTTGGTTAAATCTGGAAAATGTAGGACTCGTAATGAGGGCAAAACCATATACTCTACAAATGCCGAGATCTCAACGAGGTGGTAGGAGTTATCAAACCCTTTGTGAGTAAGCAATGGTTTGTAATAAAGAAATCTTTGTCTAAGAAAGCTCTCAAGGCTCTGAAGAATGGAGACTTAAAATTCATACCAGAAAGGTTTGAGAATAATTTCAATCAGTGGTTTCAAACACGTAAAACTGGTGTATTGGCCGACAGCTTTGGTGAGGGCCATCGCATTCCTGTTTGGCATGATTAGAGAAAGAGAAAGGGAATGCATTGTTGCTCGTAATGAGGGCAGAAGCATTTCAAAAGACTATTGAAAACTCTTTTAAAAATGCAAGCAAAGTTCATAAATTAAATACACATTGCCGAGTTTTTCAATGGAAAATGAAAAAATTGCAGAGATGTCTTCAAAATATGCAGCTCGAAAATACCTTTCCCGTTTTTGCAAATGGAGGAAATGCCGTGATTTATGAAGAAATCCCTGCAAGGTCGAAAATGGAGCAAACCGATTGAAGCCATGGACAACTGCCAAAGGAGGGGAGTCAACATGCAGTTCATAGTTTTCCATCTCCTTGTCGGAACCCTAGCAGTGCGGTGGAATTCCTCTTCAGCAGTGTAAAATGCAAAGATGAATACGAAAGTTTAGGTTTTACTACCACTTACATCTCTTTGTATCGCTTTTTTCCCATTTTTATGGGATTGAATTTTATTTTTAACAATGCGAGCTAATGCATAGTGGTCGAGTTTTAGGCTCCCACTTATGAGATGTCACGCTTAGCCGTGGGGAGGCTTTAAAACCCCTGTCTTTCAAAAGATTTATTTTTAAAATCAAAAGATGTAATTAATTTAAATAATTAATTATTATGTTATGTTGACAAAAATATAAACTTCTAGCAACATTAACATAATAACTAATTATTTTAATTAATAAGTTTTGCATATAAAAAAGAAAATTTCCTATCATCATATCCTTATAAGGAAATTATTTTTGCATCTTTATAGCCTTTTGAAATCAATACTTTTCACCCATAGACACATTGAAAATTGTAAAATGAATATTCTAATTGGATAAATTATAAATCCAATTAGTATTTATTATAGTTGTCTTTAATATTTATTCCCAATATGCATATGGAAGAAAAATATTGAACTCAAAGAGGTGGAGTTATCTCATGAGTTTGGGGTCGGATTTGGGCTTAAGGTGCAGTTATGCATGGGTTTGTGCCAGTTCTCCAGCAGTTGATGCTTGATTTTGAGTGTTTCATGGGTCAACCTTCAGTTGACCAAGAGTTTGGACCAGATTTCACACATTTATGCAAAATTTGAAGCCTTTTTGGGTGGATTTTCTTCTCTACTCGGATTTTGAGATCTTTTGAGTTGGAGATCACTCTAGTTTACCTTCAATTGACTTAGAGTCATCTTATCCTTGCATTTGGAAGGCCCTTATGTATAAAGGAAAAAAGCAGTTCATTTGGAAGGGGTTCTGGATTTTTATTCTCAAGCTTGGCAGAGAATTCTTTCTTGTAACTCACATTTATAGTTCTTGACAGAAAATTCAATAAAATACTAGTTTATACCTTATATTTATGAGCTTATTATTTGATGTGTGATTGAGAGTCATTGTCATATTGTGTTATTGATTAAATAACCTTTTTGGAATTTTTGTCTCATGCATAAATCACAGGTTATGCATTGTGATTTATTTAGTTAATTGTTTGAGAAAGTTTTTTTCCTTTCAGTTTTCTGAGTCAAGATCCTTTGCATAAATCACTTTTTGTGATATAAATCAGAGGTGCTTTTGAGTAAAACCAAAGAAACGAGACTCAAACTCGGCTCGGACTTGGCAAGGCCGACTCGGACTCGGGACTCGGCTCCAGACTCGGGAAAGTGAAAAACTCAATAAATTTAGAGATTTTTAAAGATTTAAAACTTGTTTCAGACACCCTTTATTGAATACACCTTAAAGACACAAAAACATCATCAAACTCGGCTCATTTGATTACATACACAAGTATACATCAATCACATAAGCATAAACGCAAATTGTAGCTGAAGAAAATAACAAACATAGATATATAAATATTGTCAAATGTATACAATATTACAAAACTCATGGAATAAAAAATCCATGTCATCATATGATCATCATCAAATGTTTCATACAAATACCAAAGGTAAATAGTAAATACTAAATACAACTACAAGTGTACAAGCCTATGGCTCAGAGGGTCGTGCACCCTCTCGCTTTGGCCCCCTGTGAAGGCATTTAAAGTAGGTCTTGGATGATTCAGCAACCATAGTCGCTCCCCGTGACACCATGCCATGCTCACCAACATCAAGAACAGTTGTGTCACTTTGAGTCTCAGTATTTCCTATCTCTGCTCGTGCTCTCTGCTCCTCCTCTGCCATGGCTACAGCCTCAGCCTCTATATCTACCTGGTCGATCCAATCAATGTCATCATCACTAAAGACAGTTGTAGGAGTCCCAGGAGCTGTCTGATTCTCATTGGCCCACTCTGCTTCAAGATCAACCTTGTTGGTGAAAATTTTGTACATTTGGAGAAATATACAAAATTGTGGTTTCAACCACAGCACATGAGTAAAAACTCTCCTAATTAAGGGAAGGCTCCCCCTATTTAACTACAACTTGGAAAATAAAATGGGATGGGATAGCAATCTTTCTTCTTTTTTCAAGAAAGACAATATCCTTTTCTCTTCACAGAAAAGGATAGCGATTGAATAACAACAGTAACCACTTTTAAGTGAAATAAGAGAAAGGAAATGAAGTTTTCTGAAAGCGCAAAGACTTCCGTCACTTCCTTTGGGACGGGACAGCAATACCAAGCTCAAAGACTTGACTATTGGAAGTCCTATCTACCCTTTGCTATACTAAATTTTACAATGAATAAAAGATAACAGCTCAAAGACTGGAATAATCTATTCTTTCAACACAAAGACAAGAACTAATGCAAGCTCAAAGACTTGCTGCTATTTCTTATCAAACAGTAATTTTTCCTCAAGAATAGACGCAAGCTCAAAGACTTGCTACTCCTTCAAGAGAGTTTCCTATTTTAATTAATTTTCTCTACTTGCAACTCAAAGACTTCAATCAGATTGGACTAAGCTCCTTTAGAAACACTTTGCATAGAAGAAATAAAAAGACTCAAACTCAAACATGTAGCTCAAAGACTCAAAACTTGAGTAATCCTTCTTTATTATTCTTCAAAAACTTTCAATCCACATACATAAGCTCAAAGACTTCTTGCTGTAAATTTGGCAGAGTTTTTGCTTGCTTTCCAAAAGATGATAATTACAATGGACTCCTCAAGTATTTATAGAAGAGGAGCCTTGAGAAAAAGGTGGGAGGATCCTAACTAACTTGAGAGATTCTCTCAACCACCAAGACTCATTCAATAAATAACTGAGACTTCATTAACTAACTAAGAGTTACTCCAACTAACTTAGACTTATTCCAACTACAGTCCTAATCGAACACAACTTGTAGTTGATTTACATGTAATTACAAAAGTGCAAGTAATGTGTAACTTGCATTTTACAAAAAATACTTTTACATGCAACTTGTCAAAACTAAATTACAACTAAAGATTACAAAAGAGGGAAAATTCAACTAGTCAAAACTAAATTACAACTAAAGATTACAAAAGAGGGAAAATTCAACTAAGTGTTGAAAAACACTTAAGTTGCATTTTGTGAAGACACAAATCCTTGAAATTTCCGGATGCTCGCTTGTAGTTCTTCAGGATTCGGTTCATGGGTGTTCTTGGCAACAACCATAGTCTTCACAATAGTGTCGTGACAGCGGAGGAGCGCGGAATTGTTTTTATCCAGGATAGACTAGATTTCATGCAGAAAGGCTTGGTGTTTCATCAATGCTTGAATTGAAGCTGCCGAGAATTGTTCGCTCCTCCATTCATTATGAATCCTCATCTGTAAATCAGCAAGAACTTTTTCTTCTGGAATCAGCTCTCCATCCTGACTTACTATGTTGCAAGAGGCCCTTTCACAATGTGAGACAATATCTCGGTAAACTTCACCCCGGAATCTCCTTGCATCACCGATCTCCTCAATTAGGGATTTAAGAACAAGGCTCTTGTTTTCCATGAGTTCTTCAAATTCCAAGTACATGACCTTGGAAGAGATGATGGCATGCTCCTGCAAAATACTCAGCTGTTGTTGGGGTATGGTATGCCAGATTGTCAGACTTTTCTCAACACTTTCCAGATTCTTTTTGAAAGTGTTAGAAGTCTAATCCAGTTTCTCCTCAATGGTTTCCAACTTAGACATTATTTGAAAAATGTCTTTTATTACTTGTACACATTGATCATGAAGCTGATCAACCCAGGAATCCAGTGCTTGTACTTTCTAAGCAGCCCTTTCCACTCCACGAATTGATTCTTGGGAACCAGAAGAACCTATGGAGTTACTCCCTTCAGTAGCAGGTTTTGTGATTTTATGAATGGCTGCCATAAGCTATCGGTTTTCCTCTTCTAGCTTGTCTTTCTTCGCAAGAAGATCATCACACCTTTGCACTAATGAAGCAACAGAAAACTGAGCATCATGTTTAATGACCTCATGCATTTGCTTGCCCAATTCTATCCTTGTAACCTTATAATCAGCAGCTGACATTTCATCAAGTGGCTTATCTGCAATAGGTTCCACAATTTCAGCTACTTTCATCTTGTTGCTATCAACAGTTACCCTAGAGATAGTCTTGGCCTTCTTAGCAACTTTGGATTTGGACTGTTTGAGTTGCTGGTAGTCAAAGGCATCAGGTGAGATCTCTTGCTTCTTCCTTTTCAGGGTGAAAGAACTAAGCCATGGAGGCAAAGTCATCAACTCACTTCCAGTAGCAGCCGTAGGTGAAGGAGAAGCAGTTTCTGTTTGAATTACCGTGGTCACCCTCGGAGGAATATCTGTTTGGACAGCAACCAAGGTTTTCTTAGTTACCAATGGGCATGAAGATTGCCTCATGAATTCTTCAAAACCAGAAGTGGAAGTATCAATTTCTGATAACTAAAAGCAAGTGGGATTATCTTCAGGGACTTTCAACACACTTTCTTGTTGTCAATCAGGAGAAGGCTCGTATGCTGAAATGGGAACTGCATTCTGAGGAGACTCATCCACGAGCAAATCAGGAGGAGAAAGAGGCGTCTCAATGGAAACTAGAGGAATGACCACATGAGGCGAGTCTAAAATTGGAGATTTAGGAGCATTGTCAGATTGTTGCCCCTCTTCTGGATTATCCAGATCGATCACCTGAACATGGAATCGTGATTTCTCCTTCCCACAAATAGTCGTCTCCTCAGGAGGGAGCACTACTGCATGACTGACTCGTAACTTGATTCTTGTGCCTGAAGATGAAGCACCCTCCTTATTGTCAATCTGAATCTCAGATTTCCGCCCAAGAGGCCCTGTAGAATCATCTTCTTTACCAACCTTGATTTTGATAAGTCTAACAGCATTACTTTTCAGCCATGCATTGGTGTTGGCCAAAATAGGCTGAAATCTGTCAAGGATGGAGATGCACTCCTTGTGTGACCATTGGATCAAAGGAAGTGGAGCTTCCTCAACCCTTCGTGAAGTGTATTCAGGATCAAGTATATGCCCGTCATCAATCATCCCTTGTGGGATATCCGCCAAGTTCAAGTCAACAATTTTCTCAACAGTGAGCCTGCAGTATTCCATCTTCAGAACGCCGGCTTCGGTGCGCAGATCTACCCAAATGTCTTCAATGCGATGAACATGCACAAAAGATTTCTTGATCTTCTCCTTCATACCTCTATAATCAAAATCAGCTCTAGGTTTGAACCTTTTAAGCTTGATTTCCTGCAATTCAGCCTCCATGGCCTTAGCCTTCACAGATGTGACAAGGGAGTATCGACCAATTTTCAATGGGTTTGTGGTAGAGATCCCCATTCCAACCTTGTGTCTAGCAGACTGAAAAGTATGAACAGCCATGATCTGTCTTCCCAACTCCATAAGAATTATCTTATCGGTTGGGTATCTTGGAAGCATGTATGGCTGACCATCATAGCATCCAATCCTCATATAGGTGAAGGTGGGAAATTGCAGGAACAAACACGCATACTCAGACACCTTGACCCATGCCTCATCTGATACTCTTTTGTTCCTGAGATCCATGTCAAACTGACACATGAAATATCCAAAGAATGCATCTTGGACCCTTCTAAAATGCAGTCTGTTGGGTTTCAATGGCAACTGGTCATAATATTCCGAAACTGGTATAAGCGAGCGATCACCCTTGGTAGAAAGACCTGGAAAGTGTCTAAGTGATGCTGCTAAATATACCAAATAAGAATTCATGAAGAAGGTCATGGTGGTAGGAACTGCTGTAAGTTGTTTGCACAAGGCATCACTGATGACTTCCCCCCATGAAATGTGATGTGACTGTCGTATGAACATAATGAACTGATACATCCATGGCTCAAAGACATTGGAATGCTCAAGGCCCATCATCCTACTGAGAAGAGTGATGGTGTCTCCTATCTCCCATTTGAATTCACAACGGTACAACTTTGCCCACCTTGAGAAGGAAGGACGTGGCTCTTGGATCCACCTATTGATGTGTCGCTTGCAATCTTTTTCCCTTTTCACATAATACTCTGCTGCACTTTCTTTAGTGATTTCCATATAAACAGGTGCAGGAGGTATTCTGAAGACCTTCTCGATTGTATCTGCATCAAGACGAATTATAGCTTCACCATCATCATTTTTTATGACTCTTGATTCCTTGTCAAAATGATGGGCGCATGCAAGAACGAACTTAGGTTCTAGGGCAGCCACTGGGAAGGAAGATGCATGATGGATATGGCTGTCCAACAGCCGCTGCAAGTTGTTATCTTGTGGATCTTCTACCCTGTTGATGAATTCTGCCATATCAAGTGCCCTATCTCCGTGTCCCTGATGCGATCCAAAGGAGAAGAAACCTGGGAAGGTGCAACCTCATTCTGATATTTGTCATATTTGTATTTCATTTTCTTTGGAGTTGGAGATGTTGGCAAATCTGACATTGATTGTGAACCTAGAATGCTGTGATGAAGACTCAAAAGAGTTAAGGCAACATCATAGTCAGCTGCAAATATCATTCTTCCTTCTTCAAATGGGTAAAACTTTGATTTTTGAATTTCACGATTTTGTGAGAGGAGCAGGGGAAATATGTAGAAATGGGAAAATCTTGACTTTGACCAATTTCGGATCTTGGGAGAATTTTCGCAAGTATACAAGTTGGAAAGGACATACATGCACTCAGGGTTTTAAAACCCGAATACAAGTACACTTGTAAATTCGAAAATGGAGAAATGGACGAAAAATGAGATTTTGACTTGTGGGAAATGATGGAAACAAAAAGTACAGATATGGGGAACATGAATGGATAGAAATGGGAAAATCTGGGAAAGTCATTTTCATGAAAATGGGAAGAACTCTTCGACATGTAATCTGGTTTTTAAAACCTGAATTTGCAAGGGAGGGGTATTTCACACTTTTCGACTTGGAATTTTAACCAAAAATGGTTAAATTCCTTAACCGTAGGGGAAAAACAAGAATTTCCAGCGAACTTGTAATTGAGATTAAAAATTCCCGAATACAAGTAAAGAGGGAATTTTGGGAAGAACAATGCAATTCAAAAATTGCATACCAATGGGAAGATTTCTTTCACAAAAACCAATTTTTGGGGAAAGAACAACACATGCCGAAAATACAACTAAGAACGAAAATTAAGAAAACAAGAAAATAATAAAATGAAGGAAAGAAAGGAAAGAGAACATACCTTTCTTAAAAATGCAAAATGCTTCTCCAATAATGCAACAATTCTTGGAATGAAGAAGCAAAACCAGTAAAAAGGAGCAATCCGTAATGCCAAACCCTTATCACGTTTTTTGCAAAAATGTCTTATATGGAAAAACGTGGCACCAAGCAAGAGCAAAATGTCATAGAAAATGCTTGAATGCTTCTTAAACCTCAACGCCTTGGTACTTCAAGCTAAAACGATCCATGTCCTTGAAGATGCGTGGTATTCAACACTTCCAATATGCAGCCATAATGATTCACGTGGAGGAAAAAACGTGGCACTTATTGCATATTGGAGGGCATCATTAAATAGCTTAAAACTCCTCCCAAACTCCACGCCTAGGTGAGAAACGGCAAAACGATTTAGGAGTTTGCAGTTTGTTGAAGATTTAATCCCTCAAAATGTGGCATTGAAGAAAAACGTGGTTGCTGATTTAGGGCAAAAAACCAGTAAATGTATCCTCCAAATGTCACGAAAGGTGTCCAAGAATGCATGAAAATAGGATGCAAACCAAAACGCCTCCTTCCTCCAACAATTTCTCCACAAAATTTGCCTTGAAATGGTCAAAAATCATTTTTCCTTGCATTTCGGGTTTTTTGGAGCAAAAGACAAGTTCGAAATGCATAAGGGAATGAAAATCGGGTTTTTTAGAACAAATAACAAGTTCTAAAATTCACTTTTTCACTCACTAGGTCAAAATCGGGTTTTTTGAATCAAATAGCAAGTTTTATTTTTCACTTTTTCACTTACAAGGCAAATTCGGGTTTTTTGAACCAAATGACAAGTTTAAAATTGTCAAAAATGCACTTGCAAGGCAAAATCAGGTTTTTTTGGAGCAAACTACAAGTTTTAAAAACCTGTAAAAGGGAAATAAAATCCCTACAACAAGTTAGAAATACTTGCACACATGTAATGGGGATTTAAAATCCCTATTACATGTAAAAACCATTAAAGTAGGGGTTTTTTGACCAAACTACAAGTTTACTTGCAGTTGAGCCAAAAAATCCCTATTTTAACTAAACATGACCAAAAAACAATTAAAATTAACAAAGGAAGGAAGGAAAAATTAAAATAAATTACAAGTAACATCTTTTAATAAAAATGCATATGTAATAAGCTAAAAATTCCCCTACAAAAACCCAAAACAATGAATATCATTAAAACTTGCAGTTTGAAGAAAATTCTCCACCTGCAGTCGGGGTTTTAAAACCCGAAATTGAAAGAAAGGCATAGCAAACGAACCCAGAATTTGACGAAATTCGAAACGTAGTTCGAGGATAGACTGATGATTAAGCCAGTCCAAGGATTCGTCAAAATTATGTCTCGAGAAGCGTGCCATAGAGTAAAATTTTTCATTTTTTCACAAAAATTTTAACGTAGTGGTCCTTCATTTTTGGAAACAAAAATGAGGACAACAAACCTCATCTAGAATGATAGGAGAGATGTCAACTAATGCATTCTTTCTCATTCTTAGGTGGAGGTTGTAATGAATAAAGATGAGATTATTCATCTTTTCCACAGATAATCTATTGCGCCTCTTAGTGTATGTAATGCCCCGCCAGGAACCCTAAAGGATTGCAACACTACAAGGCAACTAAAGGGAGAAATTATTTTTTTTTTTTAAAGATTAAGAGAATTAATCATAACTTGCACAACTAAAAACATAAGCGGAAGACTATCATTGACATCCTAAAGGGTTACCAATGAAGATTACTTCTAATGAAAACTACATCACAATATTAATCCAATTATCTATCTAAAATAGGGAAAGCCAATTACGATTAAATAACTCAAATTTATAAATTGATCTCCAAAAGATAGATTTAAAGAATTACAACATATATACTTCCAATGATTCATTTATACATAAGATGAAAGATGATAGAAACAACATATATCCCATGAACTTAAATTACAACATTTCATAAATTACATGGCTTCCATAGAACAATAAGATACAAAGGTTACAAAGTTGCTGATACAATGACCACACGGGCCTCAATGGTACGATATCAAGAACATGAGTTGCCATACGAAGCAAGAACCAAGATACACTGGCGAAGCCAATCCTCGCAAGAAGGTAGGAGCAAAATATCCAATGGGAAGTGGCACTACCACCCGACCATGTGATCCCATAATGGAACCACCCCACCGTGCTAGGAGATAGAAGAAGACCCTCAAGCAAGCAAGATAAGTACAACGGTTCACATGACTCCGCAGTACACAAGTGACTCGACTCACAAACACTAGCGACCCTAAAGAGAGAGTGTCATCACATGGCTTAAGATGGTTACCCTAGGTAGGTCTCCATAGGTCCCGGCCCCCGTCTTGGGTTATCCTGGTAACCTCTCCCGAACCCCCGACTCCATCTAAGCATCATGCGGACCCTACCATCCTTTCGTGAGGACAAGGTGGTAGGTTTGCAATTCCAGGCCTTCCCAAACACCTTGAGCCTTTACAAGCACTCAACCGTGTACGGGGTACATTATCTTAATTAAATTAATAACTACCCAACCCCTAAACAAATTATTAGGTTATCACTTAATAGCTGACTTTCGAGGGGTTATCCTGCCATCCACTTCGGGTGCGGCCCCCGCCCGAAAGCCACTCTCTCTACTAGGACACTAACTGGATAAGACTCTCTATGAGAACTCTATGGTGGGGCTGACAACCATAAATAATCCAGACATAACACAGGTGAAGGACTCACAATCACAAACCCAGGGTTGACCATTAGGGACATAACACATGATGGCTCACATCCTCAAGGTTTAAACATCGACACCTGACCAAGGGTAACATCAACGACATAATGACAATCTTAACCATAATGCAACGACATTTAAACAACTAGATTGCAATTAATAAAACACAAGATCCTACACAAGCAATCTTTCTTTTAAGCAGTCAACAACATAAAATGCTCGCAATAAGGATTTCTGGAATTAAAGAACTCGCATCTATTTAACATAAAGAAATGATGAAGTCACATGTCTAATAAGGTTGAATTGGAACCACAATTACGATTCTAAACCCCCAACCAGTTGATGATGATAAAATTACAATTTACCCAATTCGACTATAACCAAGTCAACATTTAAATCAAATAAAACAGATATATATATAGGCTAATATAAAATAATTCCAAAAATTAATAATCACTTCCATATCATTTATATATTTTCCAAAATGCAACGAAAATAAATTTAGTCACTAAATAAAAGAATTATTAATTAACCTTAATGTCTTATAACTATCAATTAACTTAATATTATTATTTAATATTAAATAATAACAATATTATTATTACTGTTTAAATAACAATATATTATTATTTATTATTAAAAAAGATAACTTTATTTATTATATTTTACAACTAACCATTATTATATCATTATTATTTTTTTTTTTAAACTAAAAAAAAAATATAAAAAAAAATTACAAAAAAAACTACGTGGGGCCCAAAGCACCCACGGCAGCAAGTGCTGCTATCCTCAGACTTGGGGAAGCAGCGCTGCTGCTAACCCCAAGCTGGGGAAGCAGTGCTAGCTGCAGGGAGAGGGGGTGCGTGGGCTGGGTTGAGCCCAGCTCCCCGCCACCGCCCCCAATCCCAAACTAATAACATTTTTTTTTATGTTTTAAATTTTTTTTTTGTTTTCATAAAATCAAATTCCGTTTTTTAACAAAAAAAAAAACGTCTCAGACAAAAAAGAAGATAACAGCAGAGATACAGAGATGAAAATCTCTGTTAGAAAAAAAATAACAAATAATTCTCTAGCCAATTCCTTTTTTTTAAACAAACATTCAACAAATAGATATATTATAAAAGTCACTGGTAATAACAATTTTACCAGCAATAAAACTTCTGAGACAAAACAGAGGCAAGAAAAATTCACCCAAATCAGCCTAGTTCATTCATAAAATTAAATTGAATGGGAATAAACTTGATCTCTAATCCCCAATTGAATTTCTTTGCTCCAAACAGGAATGGACAAGAGAAATTTAACTCATAATTATTCTTTTTAAACTGAAAATTACCAGGAAAAACTAATTTATAAATGCTTGGCAAAATTTTGCCAGCATAACACTACTAAAACCCAAAACAATAATTCCAACTACAAACAACCAAAAGCCATGAATTTCATGCACAAGCAAAAATGAAGAACATAAATTAAATTATGTAATTACTTGGAGAGAGTTTGAGTTTGAGATTTGGTAACAAAATAGATGGAATTCTTCTTCAACAATCTCATGGCAAGCAAAGACTCAACACCCAAAACTCATAAACCAAGCTTTAAACAATAAACAAAGAATTGGAAGAAAGCATGGATTTTTAAAATTAGACAAGAAGGATTCAACCAACCTCTAGAGTTCCCAAGAAGAAGTTGTGTGCTTCAGCAGAATTCCAAGCTAATTCAAAACCCAAATCCTCCTTTCAAGAAATTTTCCCAGAATTTGTTTTTCTCCTCCAAACAAGAATATCCTCCAAAAATCTTCTCCAAGGTAAAATAGTAAAACCATTTTTAACCTAATTTTCTAGGTTGAAATATTTTTCTATTTAAAAACATTAAAATAAAACAATTGACTTTTTTTTTTTTTTTTCTTTTTCATATTCCTCTAAAATAAATGGAAATTCCCTTTTTTGAAAATTACTTTTCTCATATTAGCAATTAAATCAACTTTTCAACTAAGATGGAAAACAAAAAGTTAGCTTTATTTGTATTTATTAAAAGCAATTACTTTATTTATTTTACTTCTTCCATTGGATTTAGACATGATTACTTTTCCAAAATAAACAACTATAGCTTTAAATCTAATAAATTAATCAATTAAGCTTGGTTCAAGGCATAAAGGCATAATAATGAATAAATTGCTTATACCAACAAAGAATGACAACTTAAACTTAAATAATTAACCGAACAACTATGGCACCCAAATCGAGGAAAAGCAAAAAGACTCGAAATTCGAACCAAAGGGATGGACGACCGACTGACGACACTCACAAGAGTAGACTGAGGATAAGGACTAGGGTCAACAGCTATCTCCTCCACTCCCATCGGACATATAAGGCACACTCAGACCTGTGAAGCCAGGTGGAGACGATACCCCGTACCTACCCGGTACTTGTACCTGCAATATCCTGCATCATCGAATCACACATGCATGCATATAAATATAGAATACACGGTACGCACACCGATGAAGGAGAATCGCGATGTTCCCTGTCTCATCGAAATGAGTGAAGGAAAATCGTCCCCTTGCATCCAATACAATTGCAGACACGCAACATATATATGACAAATCGCCTAGATAAAGTAAGATGTCAGTACAAAGCAATAATCCATGAAATACTAGAAATCACCAGTACTGAAATACTAAAAATAACTCATGCATCTAACATCCAGATAAACAGGAAATAATATCCAATACGTCTGCAAAATATCGAGCAATAAAGTGTCAACTGAATAGTAAACTGCAACATAAAATCAGTCTAATAAGTCCGATCGAGAAGGGGTACTACATTCTCCCCCCCAAAACTAGGCTTACTCCTGGAAGCCTAAAATAGATAAGAATAGAGCTCTCTCATCTTCGTTGCATCCTCCCATGTCGCCGAGGTCTCATCATTTGGGTCCCATAGGACCCTTACCTGGTCGATGGTGCGACCCCTGAGGATCAAATCCCGACGCTGAAGAATGCGCACGGGCTCCATGGAAAGCTACCTGTCCTCGACCTGCAAAGCGTTCCAATCAAGAACATGAGTCACATCGGGGTGATAAGGTCGAAGAACTGAAACATGAAAGACATCGTGGATGCGGGCTAGACTCGGTGGCAAGGCAAGACGGTAGGCAACAGGTCCTATCCTCTCAAGGATCTCAAACGGGCCAACAAAACGAGGCGCCAACTTAGAACCCTTTCCATAACGGATCGGACTCTTCCGCGGACGCACTCTCAAGAAAACACGGTCGCCAACAGAAAACTGACGATCTACCCTGTGAGCATCTGCATACTTCTTCTGCCTATCCTGTGCAGCAACCAAATGCTCACGAATCCGCTCTACTTGCTGCTCCATCTCTCGAAGAATATCCAGGCCTATAAGCACCCTGTCCTCTAGCCGATCCCAACTCAACGGAGTACGGCAAGGACGACCATACAATGCCTGAAAGGGGGACATACCTATGGAGCTATGATATCCGTTGTTATAAGCAAACTCCACTAGATAAATATAATCCTCCCAACGCAACTACTGATCCATAACATACATGCGAAGCATGTCCTCTAAAACCTGATTCACACGCTCAGTCTGACCATCTGTCTCTGGGTGATAAGCTAAACTGAAGTTCAACTGAGTTCCCAAAGCATGCTGAAGTGAGGTCCACAATGCTGAGGTAAAGACTGGATCTCTATCAGAGATTATCTGCCTCGGAATCCCATGCAATCTCACCACATCTTCCAAGAAGACACGAGCCACCATTGCTGCTGTATAGGAAGCTCGGATGGGAACAAAATGAGCAACCTTCGTCAACCTGTCCACAATGACCATGATGGCATCATGACGACGTGAAGAAACAGGCAACCCAACAATGAAATCCATGGAAATGATGTCCCATTTCCAATCCGATACTAAATTAGGCTGTAAAAGCCCTGTCGGGTGCTGATGCTCCGCCTTCACTCACTGACATTCCAAACACTTCGACACAAAATCGGCAATGTCACGTTTCATGCCAGCCCAATGATAAATCTGTCTAAGATCTGCATGCATCTTCTTGACACCTGGATGTGCCGAATAAGGTGCACGATTGGCCTCAGTCATGATCAAAGTGCGAAGACCCTCCAAAGGAGGTACGTAGATCCGGCCAAGATGACGTAGAAGGCCATCCGTCTCAAGACTAAAACCAGAAAATCTACCCTCTAACGGCCTCCCGGACTCCAACACGGCTCTAACATCCTGATACCAAGAGTCCTGAGGAAGAACTCCAAGAATTCTCTGCCTCAAGTCCACTCCAAGGGACAATGCTGAAACTTCATGCCGCCTACAACTCAAAGCATCAACCACTACATTCTCCTTCCCCTGAATATATCGAACCTCAAAATCATACTCGCAAAGGAATTCCATCCACCTTCACTGTCGAGCATTCAAGTTCGGCTGCGTGAAGATATACTACAAACTGCGGTGATCACTATGCAGCTCAAACCGACGCCCTAACAGAAAGTGACGCCACCTAACCAAAGCATGCACTACAGCTGCCAACTCCAAATCATGAACTGGATAGTTCAACTCGTGGTCCTTGAGTTTGCGAGACTCATAGGCAACCACATGTCCATCCTGCATAAGCACCGCACCTATACCTTCTAAAGAGGCATCTGTGCATACCACGAACTCTCTGGATGGATCAGGGACTGCCAAAATCGGAGCACTGACAAGGAGTTCCTTCAAGGCACGAAACGCTGACTCACACTGCTCTGACCAAACAAACTTCTTCCCTTTCCTCTGAAGAGAAGTAATCGGGTGACCTATTTGGGAAAAATCCTTAACAAAGCGACGGTAATATCCGGCCAAACCCATAAAGCTCCGAACCTCTGAAACATTGGTCGGCGCTGGCCAATCCACTATGGCTTGGATCTTTGAAGGATCCACAGATACACCCTCTCCTGAAACCACATGACCAAGATATTTCACCTCAGTTTGGAAGAAATCACACTTCGCCAAATTGGCATAAAGCTGATTCTCCCTCAAGCATTGCAAAACTTGTCGCAGGTGACCCTCATGTTCTTCCATAGATCTAGAATAAATCAATATATCATCCAAGAACACAAGAACAAAATGATCCAGGTATGCACGAAAACCCCCATTCATGAGGTACATGAAAACTGAAGGCGCGTTTGTCAACCCAAATGGTACTACTGTGAACTCATAGTGACCATAACGAGTGCGAAACGCTGTCTTATGAATGTCTGCATCATGAATGCGCAACTAATGGTACCCAGATTTCAGATCAATCTTAGAGAACACCTTGGCTCCCTTCACCTGATCGAAAAGATCATCAATACGAGGCAATGGATATCGATTCCGGATGGTTACCTTATTCAGCTGTCGGTAATCAATGCATAACCGAAGAGAACCATCTTTCTTCTTTACAAAGATAATAGGCGCACCCCAAGGAGAGACACTAGGACGAATGAATCCTTTGGTCAACAATTCCTCCATCTGCAACTTCAACTCACTCAACTCCTGAGTAGTCATCCGATATGGAGCTCTCGAAATAGGTTCTGCACCAGGAACCAAGTCAATGCGAAAGTCTATGTCTCGCTTCGGAGGCATACCGGGAATCTCCAACGGAAACACATCAGCAAACTCTCGAAGAATAGGGTGACCATCAAGAGCGATTTCTCGACTCTCTCCCTCATCCATATCCTCAAGAGTTACTGCAAAAAACTGACATCCTCTACGCATACACTACTTAAGTTGCATAGCGGAAATCATACGTAAGGATATCGATCTCTGAACTCCAACGATCCCCACTTTCCTGCCATGGTCATCTAAACACTCTACTGTCTTCTGAAGACAGTCCACATGAGCACTGTGAGATGCTAACCAATCCATCCCCAACACTACTCCATAGGATCCCAAAGGAATGACTCGAAGGTCAACAGAAGTCACAAAGGGACCTAGGTCCAACTCACAACTAGGAACAAAGGCATCTACGAACACGCGCAACCCGGTAGCCAACTCTACTTGCCACCTATCCGCCTGCTTAGCAGACGCGAGTCCACACCGCTCCACAATGGACGAAGAAATAAAAGAATCCGATGCACCGGAATCAAAAAGCACTGAGATAGGGATACCACACAACACACCTGCGGCCTCAATAACTGTCCCCTGATGCTCAGCCTGGCGGTCATCAACCGCTGCAAACACTCTGTGGGATCTACCAGCATCCCCTACTGTAGGCTCTGATGCAGCTGGCCTCTGACTCCCCATCTGGTGGGAACGCTGAGGACACTACGCGACTATATGACCATACTGCCCACAAGAGTAGCAAGCTCCTCTACCTAGTCCTCTACCTCCAGTCGGCCCATTGGACTGCTGAAAACTTCCCCTGCTAGGGGCCTGAGATGCACTCTGAGAAGACTGTCCTGGAAAACCCTACTTGCTCCTCCGCCAGTTCCTGTTCCTCTTATGATGAGGGTTGCCACCTTGCTGGCCCTGAGACTGATTCGGTTTCTGCTGCTGCGGTTGCTGTTGCGGCTGCTGCTGCTGTCCACCCTTAGCGGGTGCCTGAGGAGTCCTGAATGGTGCCGTTGACTGGGACTGATTCCCACGAGCTCTGTTCCCACTGAAAGGAACACTCCCTATCTGAACTCCTGACTGTCCACCATGCGCACGGATGAGGTTCTGCTCAACCAATCTGGCTTTCGCCACCGCTACCTCCACTGAAACTGGCTCAAAAACTCTAACCCCTCCACTAATGCGGTCATTAAGACCTCTCAAGAAATGTTGTACGAGCATAGCCTCATCGTTGCCAATCCCGGCATACTGTTTCAGCTCATAGAATCTATGCTCGAACTGGTCAACTGACATACCAAACTGCCACAATGCATAGAACTCATCTGCCCGAGTCTGTCTCCACTGCGGTGAGAGAAACCGTGCTCTGAATCTCTCTAAGAAAATCTCCCAAGAAACAGTGTTGATACTCAGACCAATCTTCTCCTCCTCTAACTTCCACCATATTGAAGCAAAATCATCGAGACACATGATCGCACATCTCGCTCGGGTGTTGCTACTATATGGGAACATAGCGAAACACCTATCCAAACTAATCAACCAAGTCTCTGCCTCGAGACCTGTGCCTCGACCATCGAAGAAGGGAGGGTTGGTCCTCAAAAGATCCTTGATGTGACTCGAGGGAGCTGAATCATGGCCAACTAGAACCTCTCTCCTCCTAGGAGACCTCTCTCTCTCTCTCTCCTCTGAAACGTGCTAATGCGACTCCCCAACCTGAGCATGGATGGGCTGCTCACCTTCAGGCCTAGGGCCTAGCCTAGCTAGAACCTCCTAAAACATCTGCCTCAGCTCTTCCCTTTCGGGAACCTGCTCTTCTACATGCGGTAATTCCTGATGCACTGGCTGATCCTGCTCCACACTCACATGAGCGGGTGGTGGTGAAGGACTATGGCGGTCTGAACCTCGACCCCGTCCCCCACCTCTACCTCTATTGCGGCCACCAACACGGCCAACTCCCTTAGCTTTCCTGACCATGATCAAAACTACAAAAGAGAAAACAGTTCAGATCAATGACAAGGATAAAGCAAGGGAAATCCAAACACTAAGATGTACACACAAGGTCAAACTGAATGGGCTCACTACAATCCCAAAGTACCCAATGTTGAAACATGGGCTCTGATACCAAATGTAATGCCCCGCCAGGAACCCTAAAGGATTGCAACACTACAAGGCAACTAAAGGGAGAATTTTTATTTTTTTTAAAAGATTAAGAGAATTAATCATAACTTGCACAACTAAAAACATAAGCGGAAGACTATCATTGACATCCTAAAGGGTTACCAATGAAGATTACTTCTAATGAAAACTACATCACAATATTAATCCAATTATCCATCTAAAATAGGGAAAGCCAATTACGATTAAATAACTCAAATTTATAAATTGATCTCCAAAAGATAGATTTAAAGAATTACAACATATATACTTCCAATGATTCATTTATACATAAGATGAAAGATGATAGAAACAACATATATCCCATGAACTTAAATTACAACATTTCATAAATTACATGGCTTCCATAGAACAATAAGATACAAAGGTTACAAAGTTGCTGATACAATGACCACACAGGCCTCAATGGTACGATATCAAGAACATGAGTTGCCATACGAAGCAAGAACCAAGATACACTGGCGAAGCCAATCCTCGCAAGAAGGTAGGAGCAAAATATCCGATGGGAAGTGGCACTACCACCCGACCATGTGATCCCATAATGGAACCACCCCACCGTGCTAGGAGATAGCAGAAGACCCTCAAGCAAGCAAGATAAGTACAACGGTTCACATGACTCCGCAGTACACAAGTGACTCGACTCACAAACACTAGCGACCCTAAAGAGAGAGTGTCATCACATGGCTTAAGATGGTTACCCTAGGTAGGTCTCTGTTGACGTGGATGAAATCGCATTGCTGCAAACTCCATACGGCCAACGCAGAATAGAATAGCCGACTGATTATCCTACTCTCTCTTGAGATAAGGAAGTCTCTAATGCTGTTTTCTAAGTTTGATCAAAGGAGACTACCTCAAGGTTTCTTTTGTCAGGTCTTGACTGTGGGATCTCTCAGTGGCTTTATGTGTTTATGCTGGAAACACAAGGGGACTTACGTTTGATTGGCAATTCCATGTATAAATTCTCGGGGACCTTTTACGGTTTTCTTTCAGGTGACGTTGGTTAATTTGAAGCTGATTTAGCAGGACTGCAGATTTCTAAAAAAGGGGGATAAAATTGGGAGGAAAGAAAGGAAGGATAGGGAGAGAGAGAGAGAGAGAGCTGTAAATTTTAACTAGGACAGCAGATTCAATCAAGCAGACAGACACCTCCAGGAAACTAAATTAAGCATCATCAGTCATTCAGACACAATGTTTGCATAAACTTAGTGCAATCTTCGAAGGAGAAACCAGATTTTCATATTACCAAATACGATATTAGAACTTCTACATTCATGATATGTATATATTTGATAATCGAACTGAATCATAAAATAGCCCAGATTAACCATGCGGAAAGGGAAAAAGCAATCAGCTATCCTCTAATGGTATGGACTGTGGAGGTTCTATCAGATGCTTGGTAAAAACTGCTGTGCAAAATGAACAGACATAATCAAAAGCTTTCTAAATTAAATGAAGAAGGAGACCATGCACTCACAGGGAAATTTGAAAGTAATTTTAATCCATTGTATTAATTCCTGCAAAATTCCTTCAGAGCTTTCGCAACAATCCAAGAACTTCCTCCCAAATGAGGGAAAACCAGTCCCCTTAAATAGGTTTCCAAAAATGGATGAATGGCCAAGATCTAATCTAGACAAGTGGCCCAGATTCATCCTTACAAAAAGAGGGACCCACACCCATAAATGGGGGGTAAATATCAACAACCACCCCAAAGGGAGCAATAACTACCAAAAAAGGATAATTACAACTATTGAAATAATCCAAAAAAGGGGGGGACAAAAAAAACTTTACAATATGTTGACCAAAAGTCAACTGTCACCTTTTTGGGACAAAAGTGCACCTTTTAAGACTTGGAGGGAAAAAGGCATTTTTGAGAAACTACTTTCTCTATTTTGGTTTCACATTCTTTCTGTAGAAATTGGTCTTCGCCATGCAGGTATTCTCGCCATAAATCACGACCTGCTGCTCGATCCTTGCGGACATATTCCTAAAACTTGATGCATAATTGGAAGAGGGGACTAAAAGGTGGCATGGGAGGGTGGCGAATTTTGTACTGCATGCCCTCGAGATACTGGTCCACGTGCCTTAAACCGTCCTTCCAACTGGAGCGATTACGCTCGAAGCACAATATGTCTGAATGGAACTGACCAGCAAAACTCAAGTCTTCAATGGAATAAGAAACCTTATCTACTCCCAACCTTTCCTCCCAATCCGGCCGGATTACACTGTTGGATAGGTCATTTATCCACCCCGAAACCATTGATCAGAGGATGGTCTTGCCTAGTTCTTGCATGTTCTGCAGAATTGCCTCACATGCGTCATTTTCTTTGTCAATAATTTCCTGGGCGTCGTTCTTCATGGTGACGGTCCAGTACCATTCCTTGAGAACACTGATGCCATGGGGATCTAGGATGTCAGGCAGTGTGGGAATCTATGTATGTGTCCAGAAAAGAGCTCTTATGAGGGGAAGGGTAGAGGCCGCTACTTCATGCATGTGAAGGGATTCCCTCTTTACCTCCAACAGCCTGACTAGAGTGAGCTCTCGATGGAGAGCCATTTCCTTTACTTCTCTGAGGATCTGTTCTGCCTTTTTCTTGATGTCCTGCACCCATTCCTTGACGGCCTTTGCGGTATCTCGAATTCCTTCAAATTCAGTTGTGGTCCTTTGCGCCAATGCTATTGGGGGAATATGGGATTCAGAGGGGTTGTGTAAAGGCTGTAGGAGCTTATCGATGTATCCCTCGGCTTGTTCAGCACGGGCCCGATACATATCCTTTTCGACAGTGATTTCCTCGAGCTGTCTGAGTATGTTCTGCACTGAGTCCTTAAATTCCTCCTTTTCTTGCTCTTTTGTAGCTCGTCCGATGGGGACAGTCGTAATGCTATAATCTGCCAGTGTTATTTGATCTGCTGGCTTGTCCACGGGCGGGGTGGCAATATGAAGAGTGCGGTTCCTTTTCTCATCCCTGGTCATCTTAGAGTATGTTCTTGGTTTCTTCTTCCCTTTAGCTTTTGCTTGATCCATTCGTGAGAAGATGTCCTCCAGATCGATGGGTGCCTTGGTGGCGGCCCTGCGCTGAGCTCTGGCGATCAGCCACTCTTGAGGCACCGTCTGGGTTGAGGATAGGGTTAAGTTAGCACCTTGTTCTCCCATGCTCTCAACCGGCTGATCACAAATTAGCAGCCGTCCCGCCATCGGAGGGGTGAAAGAAGGAGGAAGCTCCTTGTTTGCATCTGAGTTCTCCCCTATTTCAATGAACAATTGTCTGACATCTTCCTGTGACGGTGGCTCCTTGGTTCCCTCGAGCTCATGAATCTCGTCTGTTCTTTGTTCCCCTTCGACCTTCGAGTCGTCCTTGGCTGCATGGAGGAGTAGCAATTCGTGACGGCTCTGCTGGGTAGGTTCATGCACTTCGATCCCCTGGGTGGATGGGATTTCTCCTTCCTTTATTTGGGCACCTGGCTTGGTCGAATTGGGGCCCTTTTGCTCGGTGTCCGGCATATCTGGAGCAGGAGGATCATTGGCTTGGAATGCCTCTATGTCGCTCTGGGAAGGCGGAGCAGGTATGCAATCCAAATCTATGGCGTCGTCGGACAAACTGGGGTCCTTTGAAGATGAAGTGGTCTCTGGCCTCCTTATGGGAATCTTCTCCCTTCTTGTTCTTTTGGACGTCCGAGTCCCTCTGCAAGCCTTAGCTTTCTTTCTTTTCTCTGGTTTCTCAGCTGATGTCCTTTCGTCTTCGGAAGACTGAGAGTCTAAACTGCCCATCAGATGGTAAGTAAACTGGACCCCCTCATGGACTAGCCTCTCGATCTGGTGATGTAACCACTGATCTGTGTATCTTGCCGGGGCTGCCATGACTGCTTCGAAATCTGTAATTGGGTCTTGAGACCAATCAACGCCTGGCAAGAGGTGCCTTACTGCCTCGAATTCTCGGACTTGGAGGCAGTTCCCCGAGTCTGTGAGCTGATCCGGGACCTGATGGTACTCAAAGAGTCGCATTTGCTGCACACTCAATCTAGAATATTCCCGTCGCCTGACTTCGTAGTCATCGGAGCAATTTTTCCAATAATCTTCAATTGACTCCTTTGCTCTGTAGCGCCTACCGTAAGCTCTCTTCGCCAAATTGTCATGATCAAAACATTTCCTTGGGAAATGTTCCTGTAGGCCGTAAGAGGCTAGCTCTGCAAGGGACTCCTCTGCTAGGGTGGGGGTTCTTAATTGGACATCATGGCTGCCTATGATCATTGGAAATGCGAATCCAGCCTGCTTGCTCTCTCGTAGTAATACGCCGGCAGGGCGTGATTGTCTTGCCACCTCCATGAGGACTACTTTATCGGTTGGGTACCGCAGAAGTCGAAGGGGGGCACCTTCAAAGCCAGCTATTCGGATGTAGGAGAACCTTGGGAACTGAATGAACCAGGCCCCATACCTCTGCACTAAAGTGGTAGCTTGCTCCGAGAGCCTTATGTGTAACCCTCCCTGCATTAGCCTGACTAGGCGCATTGTGAAGGCGTCGTTGACGCGTTCATACTGACCAACCGCGTAAGCCGGGCTGCTCTTTTCCCTTTGAGCTATATCCTGGTAATGCAGCTGCGGGTAGCAATCATAAACCTTCACCTGACCAGGCCCATTCCCGATCTCACCTTTCATTATTAACCCTGGCAGTGGCTGGTTTTTTGCGAACATATAGACCAAATAGGAGGTCATGGTGAAATACTTCTTTGTCTCGAGCTCAATCAGCTGAGCGTGGATGTTATCACTTATGATCTGGGCCCAGTCAAACTTAGACTTTCCGGCAAAGACCTGCTCTGTAAAATAGAACATCCACTCTTCAAAGTAGCTGGACTTAGGAAGTCCCATGACTCGGCTGAGTAAGGTGACCATGTCCCCATGTTCATTATGAAAGTCACTCCTGGGGGTCTTTTTCACAATCCTGGTGCTTGAAGGCCTTTTCTCCTTGAACCATTCTTCGTTAATCAATGCCCTGCATCGGGCCGGGTTCATATCATATGCCCCTTGCGCCTCGTCCATTGTTGTAGCTATGGGATTATTTGGAAAGGGGATATCAAATGCATCGCCGATAGCCTCAGGAGAGAAGTCGGCGATAGTCATATCTTCCAGAAGCACTAATCTGGACTTTGGTTCGTAATGCCGAGCAGCCTCCACTACTAATTCATAGTTCTGGATTGCTGGAGGAAAACCTGCTGCTTGGGCGATGCCACTTTCCACCATTTGCCTAGGCTTGCCATATGCGTTGGGTGAGAAGACCCGATCCCTGAAGTCCTGAATATCAATGTGGCCAAGGTCGGTGTCACCAATGTTGTCCCAGACGCTCTGGACCTTTGACTCTCTTAATCCTCCCCTCTGATATTGATACTTCATTCTTTCAACTTTCCGCGGGATGTCTGATTTGGATGCTCGTGAGGTTTCGGCTGCAGCGGGTGTTTTTGATGATTCTGCCGCCGATTTAGGCATTTATCCTGCACAGCCAGACATGGATTACAAGGTGATACAAGAACGATAATGCGGGTTAGATAATAACAGAAGTGTTTCAACAGACCGGGATTAGTTTAAATATCGTTTTGGCTAACAACTTGATTAACTTTAACAGCATCATATTCCTGAAGATTTATGACTATCATCACTTTCGAATTTTGAATTAATTTTGAACAGAGGCAAAACATGAGAAATTTGAATTTGAAAAGAGATCCAGTTCCTGGCTAAACCTCGGCAATGAATCCTAAATTTCGGATGTTCGAATAACGTTTTATAAAAAGGAGATGCAGACTACAAGCATGTCAAATTTTGCGCATTTGCCTATTTGATTTACACATTTTAAATGACCATACGCGTTAAAGCGTACTTACCTGATGGGAGCGAATGACGAGAGATTGCCGGACCTCGTCGCGCGAAGCGAACGGATGATCCTGCAAAATTTGAATCCCAACGGTTATCCTTCCTATTTAAATTTTCGCGGTTTGGAGGATGAAAGAGGATTTATCAATTTCACATGGTTCTATGCCTAGCAATCTGAATTTTAAATGGTTGACGAGAGGGTAATGCGGCGTCTTACCTCCTTGTTTTCCGGATTTGAGAGCTCTTTCAAATTTTGAATTGCATTCTTTCTAACTTTGGATTTTGACAAATTTGGAGGCTTCGGATTTAACCTGGCCTCGCGATACGACCTTCGGCTCCATGGTTTAAAACTGCCTTTTGTGCTGAAGGCTGGGTTTTGCGTTAAAACTGTGCCTTCGTTGAAGCTTTGGCTCTCCGTTACAAACTGTGCCTTCGTTGAAGCTTTGGCTCTTGCGTTAAAACCTTCCGGCTTCGGATTTAACCTCGGCTCTCAAGTTGGAAATAAGCTCTGCGATATAACTTTTATCTTTGTTTTTAAAACTTCGGACCTCAAGTTGGAAATAAGAAACTCGGACTTTCGGACCTCAAGTTGGAAATAACGATCGCCTTGCAGACTTCGGACCTTCGCCTCTGCGTTCTTCCTTTGCTCTCCGCGTTTTAGAACTTCGGACCTAAAGTCCGAAAAGATGAGCGCCTTCGGTTGTAAACTTCGCTGTTAAAAAGAACTTCGGACCTCCAGCCCGAAAGTGAGCGCACCAGGTTTCAACTTTGCCTTCACGTTTTTCTTGCTCTGGCCTCTGCGTTTTTCAACTTCGGAGCTAAGCGCCGAAAGTGATTGCCTTTGTTGAAGCTTTAACTTGCCTTCGCCAAAGTTTATGTTTTAACTTGCCAAAGTTCGGACCGAAAGTCCGAAAAGGAGATGCATTAGGTTTTTAAACTCGACTTTGGACAAGTTCGGACCTAAAGTCCGAAAAGCATCGCATAATGTTTTTTTTTTTAAACTTGCAAAAGTTCGGACCGAAAGTCCGAAAAGGAGACTCCCTGTTGTTTTAAATTTGAACTTCGAACAAGTTCGGAGCTTAAGTCCGAAAAGGATTGTATCATGTTTAAAATTTGCCTTTGTGTTTTAAACTTTCACTTTTGTGAAAGTTCGGACCTGGGGTCCGAAAAAATGTTCGCGTTATGTTCAAACTTTCACTTTCGTGAAAGTTCGGACCTGGGGTCCGAAAAATGTTTGCATTCGGTTTAAACTCCGTTTCTTTTATCTTCGTTTTTTTTTTCTTATTTTAAAGTTCGGAGCTTAACGCGTTAAAAGACACCGCAACCTTGGATCTAAGCGCCTTTTCGGGCTTTCGGACCCTAGGCATCCTTTTCAGAACATTCCGCCTTCATCAAAAATTTCGGACGTGAGGTCCGAAATCGTTCTCCTATACTTGTGATCTTGGGGGGGGGGGGAATCTGCTCCTTAGAGAATTTTGGAAACTTATACAGAATGTCGGACCTCCCAGCAACTTCGCCAGACTCCACAAATTTGGACTTGGGAGGCATCAAAATACCCAGGCGCTGGGCCGAGCAATTTGATCCTTTAGGAGGCAAAAATCATCTTTTGCCCGTTCCTTGCAAGGGTCGAGTAGCAAACTTTATGCAATTGGCCTTATAGCTCTGGGTTGGCGAGGTCCGTTGGTTCTTACCATCTTACGCCTATCCAAGGCAATCTTTTAAAATTTTGGAACAAAGCTTTCGGCATTCACGCCCGAAAGCCAGATCAGTCAGGAGGACTCATTGGTTCGTTACTCCAACGTCAATCAGCTTATGGACTGGTCACGAACTCGCTCGAAGAGACACGAGAAACTCTGCTTGGATCCTCGGGATAACGACCAAAAAACTCAAAACTGGAAAGGGGGACCCTGTCGGCGACAGGGAGCGTGTGCAACACACAACAGTCTCCATAGGTCCCGGCCCCCGTCTTGGGTTATCCTGGTAACCTCTCCCGAACCCCCGACTCCATCTAAGCATCATGCGGACCCTACCATCCTTTCGTGAGGACAAGGTGGTAGGTTTGCCATTCCAGGCCTTCCCAAACACCTTGAGCCTATACAAGCACTCAACCGTGTACGGGGTACATTATCTTAATTAAATTAATAACTACCCAACCCCTAAACAAATTATTAGGTTATCACTTAATAGCTGACTTTCGAGTGGTTATCCTGCCATCCACTTCGGGTGCGGCCCCCGCCCGAAAGCCACTCTCTCTACTAGGACACTAACTGGATAAGACTCTCTATGAGAACTCTATGGTGGGGCTGACAACCATAAATAATCCAGACATAACACAGGTGAAGGACTCACAATCACAAACCCAGGGTTGACCATTAGGGACATAACACATGATGGCTCACATCCTCAAGGTTTAAACATCGACACCTGACCAAGGGTAACATCAACGACATAATGACAATCTTAACCATAATGCAACGACATTTAAACAACTAGATTGCAATTAATAAAACACAAGATCCTACACAAGCAATCTTTCTTTTAAGCAGTCAACAACATAAAATGCTCGCAATAAGGATTTCTGGAATTAAAGAACTCGCATCTATTTAACATAAAGAAATGATGAAGTCACATGTCTAATAAGGTTGAATTGGAACCACAATTACGATTCTAAACCCCCAACCAGTTGATGATGATAAAATTACAATTTACCCAATTCGACTATAACCAAGTCAACATTTAAATCAAATAAAACAGATATATATATAGGCTAATATAAAATAATTCCAAAAATTAATAATCACTTCCATATCATTTATATATTTTCCAAAATGCAACGAAAATAAATTTAGTCACTAAATAAAAGAATTATTAATTAACCTTAATGTCTTATAACTATCAATTAACTTAATATTATTATTTAATATTAAATAATAACAATATTATTATTACTGTTTAAATAACAATATATTATTATTTATTATTAAAAAGATAACTTTATTTATTATATTTTACAACTAACCATTATTATATCATTATTATTTTATTTTTTAAACTAAAAAAAAAATATAAAAAAAATTACAAAAAAAACTACGTGGGGCCCAAAGCACCCACGGCAGCAAGTGTTGCTATCCCCAGACTTGGGGAAGCTGCTGCTAACCCCAAGCTGGGGAAGCAGCGCTAGCTGCAGGGAGAGGGGGTGCGTGGGCTGGGTTGAGCCCAGCTCCCCGCCACCGCCCCCAATCCCAAACTAATAACATTTTTTTTTATGTTTTAAATTTTTTTTTTGTTTTCATAAAATCAAATTCCGTTTTTTAATAAAAAAAAAAAACGTCTCAGACAAAAAAGAAGATAACAGCAGAGATACAGAGATGAAAATCTCTGTTAGAAAAAAAATAACAAATAATTCTCCAGCCAATTCCTTTTTTTTAAACAAACATTCAACAAATAGATATATTATAAAAGTCACTGGTAATAACAATTTTACCAGCAATAAAACTTCTGAGACAAAACAGAGGCAAGAAAAATTCACCCAAATCAGCCCAATTCATTCATAAAATTAAATTGAATGGGAATAAACTTGATCTCTAATCCCCAATTGAATTTCTTTGCTCCAAACAGGAATGGACAAGAGAAATTTAACTCATAATTATTCTTTTTAAACTGAAAATTACCAGGAAAAACTAATTTATAAATGCTTGGCAAAATTTTGCCAGCATAACACTACTAAAACCCAAAACAATAATTCCAACTACAAACAGCCAAAAGCCATGAATTTCATGCACAAGCAAAAATGAAGAACATAAATTAAATTATGTAATTACTTGGAGAGAGTTTGAGTTTGAGATTTGGTAACAAAATAGATGGAATTCTTCTTCAACAATCTCATGGCAAGCAAAGACTCAACACCCAAAACTCATAAACCAAGCTTTAAACAATAAACAGAGAATTGGAAGAAAGCATGGATCTTTAAAATTAGACAAGAAGGATTCAACCAACCTCTAGAGTTCCCAAGAAGAAGTTGTGTGCTTCAGCAGAATTCCAAGCTAATTCAAAACCCAAATCCTCCTTTCAAGAAATTTTTCCAGAATTTGTTTTTCTCCTCCAAACAAGCATATCCTCCAAAAATCTTCTCCAAGGTAAAATAGTAAAACCATGTTTTAACCTAATTTTCTAGGTTGAAATATTTTTCTATTTAAAAACATTAAAATAAAACAATTGACTTTTTTTTTTTTTTTACTTTTTCATATTCCTCTAAAATAAATGGAAATTCCCTTTTTTGAAAATTACTTTTCTCATATTAGCAATTAAATCAACTTTTCAACTAAGATGGAAAACAATAAGTTAGCTTTATTTGTATTTATTAAAAGCAATTACTTTATTTATTTTACTTCTTCCATTGGATTTAGACATGATTACTTTTCCAAAATAAACAACTATAGCTTTAAATCTAATAAATTAATCAATTAAGCTTGGTTCAAGGCATAAAGGCATAATAATGAATAAATTGCTTATACCAACAAAGAATGACAACTTAAACTTAAATAATTAACCGAACCACTATGGCATGCAAATCGAGGAAAAGCAAAAAGACTCGAAATTCGAACCAAAGGGATGGACGACCGATTGACGACACTCACAAGAGTAGACTGAGGGTAAGGACTAGGGTCAACAGCTATCTCCTCCACTCCCATCGGACATATAAGGCACACTCAGACCTGTGAAGCCAGGTGGAGACGATACCCCGTACCTACCCGATACTTGTACCTGCAATATCCTGCATCATCGAATCACACATGCATGCATATAAATATAGAATACACGGTACGCACACCGATGAAGGAGAATCGCGACGTTCCCTGTCTCATCGAAATGAGTGAAGGAAAATCGTCCCCTTGCATCCAATACAATTGCAGACACGCAACATATATATGACAAATCGCCTAGATAAAGTAAGATGTCAGTACAAAGCAATAATCCATGAAATACTAGAAATCACCAGTACTGAAATACTAAAAATAACTCATGCATCTAACATCCAGATAAACAGAAAATGATATCCAATACCTCTGCAAAATATCGAGCAATAAAGTGTCAACTGCAACATAAAATCAGTCTAATAAGTCCGATCGAGAAGGGGTACTACAGTGTATGTGCTGAAACATACTCCAATTGCGCTCACAACCTGATGCGCTGCATGGTTGGCTCAAGATGCGAATGGCCAACTTTTGAATATTTGGTGTCGTTGGGCCAAAAAAGCTCCACCAATGATCTGAGTTTGAAATGAGAAAAATAAATAAAATCAGTCTCACTCATGAACTCATTTAACAAGTTACAATATAGTATTGAATAAAACTAAAATTAAGCCTTACAATTTATTTTTACCTAGCATCATAGTTGTCCTACCGTCTTTGGCGACAGGACGAGAGAAGGTCTACCCTTGTGCATCTGAGAACAGTTGCAGCTCTCGAAAAAGGTCTATCTGAGAAGTACCAGCAGGTCCCATCTTCTCCATGATTGCGTATAGCCCATTAAAGACCTCCACATGAGCCTTGAAAGAAGGGATAAAACGGAATGTCGGATTCAGATAATAGGTTGCCGCATGGATGGGCCTATGAAGCTGATGATGCCATCTCCTATCAATGATCTCCCAAATGGGACCATACTTGCTCTCATCTCCTCCATAGACGAATCTGATGGCCTCTTTCGCCCTATCCATGCCCTCATATATATAGCCCATTGCGGGCTTATCTCCATCCGCAACTCGCAACAAAACCACCAAGGGCTTAACAAACTGCAAAATTGAAAATATTGTGTAATTTAGAAAAATGAGCAAATAAGAGAATACATATAATAAGTTATAAAACATGAAGTTAAATTGTAGAATTTATAAAAAAAATTACCTTCACTATCTCATCACAAGGGACCCAAAAGTCTTGCTCATCAAAAATGCAGTCTGCCATATCTTTCCCTGCAAGGGTGGTAGCATAGGATGAGGAAGACCACTCCTCACCAACAATCATACGTCTCAAGGCAGACTTAGACCTAAGCATGGACTGCAATGTGAGGAAGTTTGTGGCAAATCTTGTGATTCCTGGATGAGCTAACTCCTTCTACTCTGTGTATTGTCTCATAAGAGCCAACACCCATGAATGATTATATACAAATTTGCAGACATTTCTTTCCCTTTCTACACATCTCTTGACACATGGGATTTTCCAATATCCTCCAACATGAGGTCAATGCAATGAGCAGCACATGGAGCCCAAACTATAGATGGGTGCCTCTCCATCAATAGTCTACCTGCAGCAACATAATTTGTTGCATTGTAAATTGTAATTAATGGAGGTACAAACTACAAGATAGTAATTAATTTGCAAACAAAATTAGTTTGTAATCAAAAGTTTACCCGCAGCAACATAATTTGCTGCATTGTCGGTCACCACCTGTACCACGTTCTCCTCACCCACATCTTCAATCACCTCCTCTATCTGCTCACATAGGTAGGTGGCATTCTTGCAATGGGCGGAGGCATCAATGGACTTGATGAAAACGGTGCCCCCTGAAATAAAAAAATAAAGCTAGGTCAATGATCATTCAATAAACCATTAGATAAATAATAAAAAATTAAAGACTATATGAAACTAAAATTAATCAATCACCTGCAGAAGAAATAAGAAAATTAAGGAGAGTTCTATTTCTCCTATCCGTCCAACCATCAATCATGATGGTGCAACCTTTAGTGCTCCATATCTAGCATTGTTTATCTAAATCCTTCTTCATATCATCCACCATTTGAGACAAAATGGGTCCCCTCAAATCACTCTCACTAGGGGCTTTGAACCCCGCCCAGCATATGGTAAGGGCATCAACCATTTCTTGCCAATAAGGAGACCTATTGCAAAGAAACTCAATGAGATAAGTTAAGTATAAAAATTAAAACAATCAAAGTTATCAAACATAAAAGTTAGTAAAACATTCACCTAGCTACAAAGAATGGAATACAGCTGTAGCTCCAAAACCTGCCAATTACCATTTTAGCAGCATCATGGACCTCCTTGTTCCAACCCATGCCCTCAAGCGACGGTTGGGACCCAGGAGTAGTGCGAGGTACGAAGAAGGAATCCAACCTAGATTTACGAATGTTAGGTCCAATGCTAACACTCCCACTACAACTACTAGTGCTAGGAGCATGAGAAGTGGCGGTGGCACTGCCACTTATAGAAGTAGAAGCGGAAGCACCAACAGTAACAAACTGAGTGGGACAATATGGAGGTAAGTAAGAAGGGCCTCCAACACACCCTAACTGTGTCCCTCTTCCTAAAATTTTCTCTCTCCCAATGGCCGCTCAATCCTCCTTTTGTTTCTTTTTCCTTTCAATTTCCTCAACCATTACATAACATTCATGTACGGCCTCAGGGACTGCTTTTAGGCATGGTTCGGCATCATGTCCACGCACACCAGCAATATGGTATTTCAGCCTATATATACCTCCATGGAATATTGTTTTGCAAAACATACATTTTGTTTGCCCCTTTCCTTGCCCTAGAAAATCCTCATGATATTTCCAAGCAGGGTCCTTTCTAATTGGGGGTCTAGAAGCTGAAGTAGACATTTTAGGATAGTTTTGTGAAACTTGAAGTTGAGGCAAATAATAAAGTGAAGTTTGCTGCAATAAAACATTTCAAATACAAAATAAAATTAATACATACTACATACATTCAAAAAAATTAAAGTAGGGTTTGTCAAACCCTACTTTTAAAAAAAAAAAATTTACAAACCCTACATAGTACAACACTACAACTACATACTACATGCTACATACAAGCATACAAAAGATTTTGAAAGAAAATGTAAAACTTCCAAAATAAATGAATAGAAAATGGAATTTTTGCATACAAGAAACAAACTAATCTTCAAAAAAACAATCTTACCTCCTACAACCAGCTTAAAATGAGCTGCAAAGTCTTCCTATCCAACTCTTGATGCACCAAATCCAAACACAATACAGCTCCAATGTGACAAATTGAAGAAAACTTGAGCTTCCTCCTTGCTGGTTTTTCTTCTATGCACCCTTGTTTTTCTTCCCAACTCACTTTACTTCTCCTTTTTTTGCAAATGAATGAAATGAAAGCCACTTTTAGGGATAGAAGATAATTAACAAAAAAAAACGGAATTAAAAAAACATTGCAAAGTAATTTTTTTTTGGTCTTTTACTTTTGGTCTACACCGGCCGAGTCTGGGGCTTGGGACTCACCGAGTTTGGCGAGTTTGAGCCAAACTCGCCAACTCGGTGAGTCCGAGTCCGAGTCCCTAGGACTCGCCGAGCATGACTCGGACTCGGACTCGCCGAGTTCAGGCGAGTCCGGGTGAGTCCCGTTTCTGAGTAAAACAGGTGATTTTAGAAAGTTTTCTGTCATTTTTTAGATCAATTTGGTGTATCACTCTATTTAAGTTATTGGTTTTCTTTCCATCTTTACTTATACCTTCTCCCTTTTCCAAAAGAGCTCTTTTTCCAAAGTTCTTTTAGAATAGGTGATCCATCAGTATCAGGAACCGGCCTATCTGGAGGTCCAATCATTTCAGTAGTTTACCCACAGACTCATGATTGTTCCCATGTTATCCCAAAGTGCTGAGTTTTAAGGACTTAGTTTTCGGGTGCACTTTTGGGCCTTAACAGTAAAGGCTATGAATAAATTTTATATTTTGTAATTTAAAATTAAATTTTATAATAAGATGTATTTAGCAAATGCTATTCATGATATATATATATATGTATGTCTGCAAAGTAAGTCTATTACCAAATTTACCTATGTTTGTAAAGCCTAATAAAATATTTCAAATTGATGAGCACACACTTATATTGATAAAGGGGGGGGGGAGGGTTGAATCAATACGAGGTAATTTTTTCACTTAATGAAAACTTAATAACAATTAGAGCAATAACAGTAATAACCGCAATAGCAAGCACACACAAAAGAGAGCATAGGTTCTCATGGAAATACTTTTGGGAGAAAACCACAGAGCACTGCTTGGATCTATTGTTCATGAAAGGCACACAATATATTGAGAAGGGAGGGGGTGAATTAGTATATCCAATTTTTACTCTATGTTAAACATTAATTACCATAAGTAACTTCTCAAATCATTAAGCATGAGTCACCAGATCAGCTTGACCTATGTTCCTTAATGGTACAATAATTCAGATGTAATTCTAGACGTATCCACACAATGAACACCAAATATATGTGGAAACCTAGAATCGGAAAAACCACAGTGAGAATAGTTGCTTGGATAAATTTTGTATTTAGGGCACAAATCAATGTCCAAGAAGTGAGTGTGGATGAAGAAAAGATCAAGGCAATTAGAAAGTGGCCACAACCAAGAACTTCAACCCATTTAAGGGGATTTCTAGAACTTTGTAGCTATTATAGAAGATTTGTCAAAGGATTTTCAAAGCTAATAGAACGCACCCATTGATAGATTTAACTAAGAAGGGAGCTTTTACATGGAGTGTGGAGGCCCAACAAGCTTTTGACAAACTTAAAGAAATAATGAGTTCTTGTCTAGTGTTAGCCATTCTAGACTTATCTCTTCCTTTTGAGTTAGAATGTGATGCATCTGGGGAAGGCATTGGAGTGGTTTTATTGCAAAATAAACACCCAATAGGTTCTTAAAGTCGAAAAACTTAAAGCGACAGAAAAACTGTTGGCATTGTGTTGTCATTGATGTCAACTGATATAGGATGACTACCGGTATAAGAGATGTATGTGCAACACTGTCATGGATGAGTACAGGATGAGATATCTTTGATATCACCTTGTGTCGTAGAACTCCGGTAAGATAAGGGAGAGAATGTCATTCAGAGGAATGATCTGTAATGCCCTGCCAGGAAACCCCGAAGGGATTACACTAAAACACAAGAATAGAGTGCAAATATTTAAAAATAAAAAGTTAAAACAGTATAATGATACATTGAGTTAACATTAAGTTCAGATTACACAACGGAAGACTTAACTAACACCTAAAGGGTTTCCCAACGTGATTACTTGATTCATCACTAACTCAACTCACGCTAATTAATCCAATTAAGTTGATTAAACTTAATAACATAATTATACTTAAACAATGGTTAAGTTTATTTGATAGGTTTAAAATATAGATAACATGATTAAGTTTACTCATTGCAATATAACCATACATTACATCCATTCTTGATTAAAACGTATGCCATACATTTAATTTCCATACAAGTTTTGGCTGCATAATAAGATAATAAATACTTTGCATAACACTAAATCTACATTCTTCATAATCCATAATACTTCATTTAATAACTTCATGCATGCATTTAAGATTAATATCATCTAATCTGCATTATACATTTGAACCATAATGTCATTCATACGTTCCAAAATAAAAAGGAACTAGATGACCACAAACACCACATAACACCAAATTGATATCGGAGTTCACCCCTAATGGGCTACATCTCCGGGTTTGCTCAACTGCAAGACCCCTCTAATAATTAATAGGGTGAAGTATACATAAGGTTCACATCAATTACATCTGGCCAAAAGGCGTACATAAATAAATAATACATATGACCACATCGGTCCAAAAGATACATGAATGATCCAAAAAGAAGAAAGAGGATCCATCTGAAGCATGATATGGAGCAAATACAAAAGAACAACTGGAGCACCAGCAAAACTAAATCCTCGCAACCCATCATAAGCAACCCATGGTCTAACATGAATATTAGGTACTCTCAAAGGCATAAACTAACAAATATGACTCTACAATAGTGCTCCAAGCGACAACAACACGAACTGCACACTAGTGAACATAAGGGACGAGTGTCATCACATAGCTTAGTATGGTTACCCTGGCAGGTCTCCATAGGTCCCAACCCCATCCACTGGGTTACCCTAGCAACCTTTCCCGAACTTCCGGGCCCATCCAAGTCTCATGTGGACCCAACACATCCTTTCATGAAGACAAGGTTGTTGGTTTGCCATTTCAGGCCTTCTCACTGCATTCCGAGTCTGTACTAGCACTCATCCCATGCGTGAGGCACAATTATCTTACTTAGAGTTTTCATCTACTAATTCCCTAATATACTAATAAGTTATCACTTATTTAGACACACTTTCGATGGGTTACCCTGCTACCACTTTGGGCGCGGCCCCCACTCGAAAGCCACTCTCCTGTATGACACTAAACCACAATCAAATGAACTCCTAAAACCAAGGTATACACAAGGACTAGTCTACGGAGTTCATGCAATAGAAAACCACTTGGCCAAACAAGCCCTTGCACACAGGTAACCAACTGACGATTCTTTGACTAGAGACATGACCAGTTATGAATCAACCACATGACAACAGCCAAAACTCGAGATCAAGGACATGACCAGTTACAAATCAACCACATAACAATATCCAACACTCGCAATCAAGGACTTGCCATTTTAAAATCAAATGAGAATATAGAAAATTAAACACGCATTAACATTAATCTATAATGACAATCATTTTTCACTATTGCTAAAAATATAAATCGATCAAAGTTTTCTAATTGATCTAAATTGATTACAATTTGTCCACCTTGTTAAGATACATGTTGCCCACGGTTTTCTAATTCAACTATAATCCAATTTACATCATAAAATAAATATAAATACTCCATAATGAATTTCAACCCAAAATCTCATCAAGACAATTATATGTATATACAATACATATAAAAAATATAATCTAATAAATATATTAATTAACTAAAATTGATATTCATTTTTCAAAATAAAATGATCAATTTCCATCTCTTTTCAACATAACTTATCTATTCTAATTTATCCAAATCACATATATTTTCAAATATATGAAAATATAATTGAAAAACTAATATTAATAATTAATTACAACATAAAATAATCATTTCTATTTCCTCAAAATGAAATATCCAATTTATCCTTTTTTTTTCAAATCGGCTTATTTCCATGCATAAATATAAAAAAATAAATTAAGTTTTTTAATATTATTTTATTTTAAAAGCTTTTAATATTATTTTATTTAAAAAAAAATTTTAAATAGTAATTTTTAATTATTAATTAGTATATATATTATTAATTGTTAATTAATATATATATATTAATTAATATTTAATTTGTATTTTTTTTTATATTTATGCAAGCAAATAAGCCAATTTGAAAAAAAAAAGAAGGATGAATTAGATATTTCATTTTGAGGAAATAGAAATGATTATTTTATGTTGTAATTAATCATTAATATTAATTTTTAAATTATATTTTCATATATTTGAAAATATATGTGATTTGGATAAATTAGAATAGATAAGTTATGTTGAAAAGAGATGGAAATTGATTATTTTATTTTGAAAAATGAATATCAATTTTTGTTAATTAATATATTTATTAGATTATATTTTTTATATATATTGTATATACATATAATTGTATTAATGAGATTTTGGGTTGAATTTCATTATGGAGTATTTATATTTATTTTATGATGTAAATTGGATTATAGTTGAATTAGAAAACTGTGGGCATAAGGTTGGAATGGGAATCTCTACAAATAACCCATTGAAAATTGGCCATTATTCCCTCATTACATCCACCAAAGCCAAGGCCATGGAGATCAAAATGGAGGAAATAAAACTCAAGAGGTTCAAGCCAAGAGTAGATTTTGATTATCGAGGCATGAAGGAGAAGATCAAAAATTCCTTCATGCTGTTAATGCATGGTAGCTTATGCAAGATAACATCTTCCTAACCTTCCTTGTTCTGTTATTTATCTACATGCTTCATGTCTGATTTATATTGCATATGATTATCGGATTGTACAAACATTGCTTATCATTATGCTATCGGGCTAACAACCCGATAGCATATTAATGTCAATTGTTAATTGGCATTAATATGCTATCGGGGTATTAACCCGATAGCATATTAAATGCTATAAGTTATCGGGTTAAATTCGCCGATACATACTTGCTATCGGGTGCATAAACATTGGCACCGATTCACATCTGTTATCGGGCTTAATTATATCGGGCATATTTGTTATCGGGTTTAATGAATACACCGTTTCATTTGGCATTAACATTGGTTAACAAATGCACCGGTTGGATTATATACATCGTGCACTTTGAATCATCGGTGTTTATATGAACCGATTCATTAAATTGATCAGTCATTATATTATGATATTACAATATGCTATCGGGGGTTTTTGAACCGATAATCAGCATTGTGTTAATGGTATAATTGTAAAGGCACTGATCAATGGGTGCATTGATCGGTCATGCCTAAAAGGCATGACCAGTCAATACACCAATTGACCGGTTGCCTAAATGATATATATGCCAATTGAATTCATTTGGAGAAGACACAGAAAATATTAAATGATCTCTCTCCTTCAAACCTGCAGATAAAAATCAGAATTATTAGACATTGACATAATTCCTCATATCCATATATAGCATTCATAGTTCATAACTTGTTCTTTAAAAAAAATTGAAATAACTTTACACACGCATGTGCATCGGATAGAAGACATTTGGGTTGATCTCCGTACATAAAATGAGGTTCGTAAGATGGATTATTGCAGACTCACTCTTGAGCAGATTGTTGACTTGATGATGGAAAGATGATGGAAAGATGCTTGATCCCGAATATGTTGAAAAGAGAGTTGATGAAGCACCACTTCCATCAATTCAATGGTCGCATGAGGAATGCACTTCCATTCTTGATAGATTTCAGCCTATCTTAGCTAACACCAATACTTGGCTCAAGGGTAACGATGTTAGACTCATCAAGATCAAGGTTGGAAAAGAAGATTCCACAGGACCTGTTGGACTCAAGTCTGAAATCAAAGTAGAAAACAAGGAAGGTGCGTCATCTACAAGTACAAGAATCAAGTTGAAGGTTAGCAGAGCAATAGTACTTCCTCCTGAAGAAGTGACAGTTCGAGGGAAAGAAAAGCCTCAGCTTCATATTCATGTAATTGATGCTAAAGATCCAGAGGAAGAACTACAATCAGATAATGCTCCTGAGTCACCCATTTCAGAGTCACCTCATGAAGTTCCCCCACATATTCCTTTAGAATTACCTATGTCTTCTCTTGATGCGAATGTGGATGCTTTTTCCACTGTTCATATTATTCCTGTTTTAGCGGGTGAATCTCCTCAAAGAGTTATTCTGATTTCAGTTGCAGAGCCATCTCTTGATCATCCTCAAGGGAATTTGATGAATATCTTTGAGGATAATCCTACATATGCCCCTTTGTCAGAGATTGATACTTTTTCTTCTAGTTTTGATGAGTTCATGATGCAGTTATCAAGACCTTTGATTAATGAGCAGTCTATAGTTGTTGTTCAAACAATAACTTCTCCTGGGATGACGACTATTGTTCAAATAGAAACTGCTTCTCCCTCACTTTCAGTCGTTGCTCAAAGAGAATTGATGACTTTACCTCCATGACTTAGTTCTTTTACACCCAAAAGAAAGAAGCAAGAAATCTCTCCTGACATCTTTGATTTTCAGCATCTCAAGCAATCAAAACCCAATGTTGCCAAAAGGGCTAAGATGATCTCGAGGGTAACAGTTGATAGTAATAGGATGAAGGTGGCTGAAATTGTTAAGCCAATTGTAGACAAGCCACAGGAAGAGATGCAAGCTACTGATTACAGGATCACAAGGGTGGAGTTGGGCAAACAAACGCATGAAGTAGTCAAACATGATGCTCAACATTCTGTAGCTTCATTGGTGCAGCGGTGTGATGAACTTCTAGCAAAGAAGGATAAGCTAGAAGAGGAAATTGTGCAACTTGTTGCAGCAATCCAAAATATTACCAAGTCTTCAAGTGAAGGGTACAATCCTTCAACTTTCACAAGTACACGGGAACCAGTCCAAGGAGTTGAAAGAGCTGCTCAGAAAGTACAAGCGTTAGACTCTTGGGTGGATCAACTTCATGATCTGTGTGCGCAAGTGCTGAGAGACACATTCCAAATGATGGTTAAGTTGGAGACCATTGGAGAAAAGTTGAACCAGGCCTCCAAGACTTTCAAACAGAACCTGTAAAGGGTTGAAGGTAGCTTGACGATTTGGTGCAAGATGCCTCAACAACAGTTGAGTGTTCTTCAGGAGCATGACATTATTCCTTCTAGGGTCATGTATCTAGAATGTGAAGAGCTCCTAGAGAACAAAGCCCTCGTTCTCAAATCCCTCATTGAAGATATTGATGATGCTATGAGATTGCGAGTTGAAGTATTCCAAGGTGTTGTTTCTCGCTGCAAGAAGGCCTCTTGCAGTATCATGGATCAGAATGGGGAGTTGCTACTAGAAGAAGAAGTTCTCGTAGATCTACAGATGAAGATTCATAATGAGTGGAGTGAACAATTTTCAGCTGCCTCAATTCAAGTTTTAATGAAACATCAAATCTTCTTGAAGGAAATCCAGTCCACTTTGGAGAAGAACAACTCTATGCTTCTTTAGTGCCATGATACCATTGTGAAGACCATGATTGTTGCCAAGAACACCCATGAGCCGAATCTTGAAGAGCTACGAACAGTTATCCAGAAGTTCGAAGGATTCATGTCTAAACATGCTGCAACTTAAGTGTTTTTCAACACTTAGTTGTATTTTCAGAGTTGTAATTTCAGAGTTGTAATTTCCTTTTTGACATGTTTACTTGTAAAAGCATTTTTGTAAAATGCAAGTCGTCACTTACACTTTTGTAGTTACAAGTTGGCTAGTTACAAGTCAATTTAGGATAGGACTTGTAACTTTGATTAAGTCTTAGTTAGTCGTTGAATAAGTCATGGTGGTTGAGAGAATTTCTCAAGACTCCTCTCCTATAAATACTTGAAGGGGTCTATTGTAATTTTTATCTTTGAAAAAGCAAGGAAGAAAACTCTGCTAAAATTTGCAGCAAGAAAGACTTTGGGCTTTTTATATGTAAATTGAAGTTGAAAGAAATAGAAGAAGATTGCTCAAGAATTGAGACTTTGCGCTAAATATCTTGAGTTTGTGTTCAAAATTATCTTTCTTGCTAGTATTTCTATAAGAACTTAATCAAATTTGATTTGCAGACTTTGTGTTGCAAGTATTGGAGACTAATATCAATTAGAGTAGATATTGTGTTCAGAGAAGTTGTAGGACTTTGTGTCTACACTTGTTCTTGAGAGAAAGTAGAAGTAGATTTGGTGATAAGAAATAGTTGGGAGACTTTGATCTCACACTAGTTCTTGTTGTTTTTATGTAGAGAAGAATAAGATATTTCAGATTTTGTGCTGCCATACTTTGTTCTTGTTATCATTAATATAAAAAAAAAGGTAGATAGGATTTCACATATTCAAGACTTTGAGTTTGATATTGCTGTCCGTCCCAAAAGAAGTGACGGAAGTCTTTGTGCTTTCAGGAAACTTCATTTCCTTTCTCTCACTTTGTTTTATAAATTTTTATTGCTGTTATTTTCAATCGTTATCACTTTTCTGTGACGAGAAAAGGATATAGTTTTTCTTGAAAGAAGAAGAAAAAAAACTGTTGTCTCATCCATTTTAGTTTAGGAGTAGTTTATAGATAGGGGGAGTTTTCCCTTAATTAGGAGAGTATCATACTCACACGCTGTGGCTGAAACCACAATTTTGTACATTTCCTAAGTGTACAAAATTTTCAACCAATAGAATTGTCATGACCAACTCTTGCCACTATCACTGTAGAACAATGATGGTTGCTGAATATTTTTGCTCCCAAAACTTACTACGAATTGCACCTATGGGTTTTTGTCCTAGATGGCAAGTGTAGACTGTTGATTTCAGAATAAGGTTTGTTTGGAATTTGATTTCAAAAGTTAACATGCTTTTTCCTCTCCAGCGTCCTCTATATTTCTCAACACATGTCATCCCCAAATTTTGGAAATTAATGTTTGGTGCTTACTAATTGACATACAATTCCCCATAATTTCAGGCAGTTAACTGATGGCAACTGCTGGAGACTTTTCTTTAAATTAGAACTACCTAACTGGCCGACTAAGATGTTTAAGTCTCAGTTGCCACATTAACTGACAGAACCACTCCTCAAACTGCAAACAAGGACTTGGTCAATTCAGTCTTGTTAAACTGCTTACTAATTAAATGTCTGAATGTGGGGACATTGCAAAGGCAAATCAAGGGGTCAACATCAAGGTATAAATTTGCTCCTCAATTTTCAAGCTGCTCTCTGTAACACCAAATTCTTCTTTTACTTATAGGGCATTCTGGTTGGCAACAAAGGCACATGCCACTGTTTGGAATCAGGATAAATGGTGGAGCAATAAAAACCATAATGTAATAGATTCAAAGCTTACAAGGGGCCTGGGAAAAACTCTCGTTTAAATAATAGGGTTTTAGTTATTTGTTTGATTTCATCCCTGTCATTCTTACACAACATTTGATTTGTAAGCTGACTAATTTGAATAAGTCCCAGGGTGAACTCTTCCCACCAGAGAATTATTGCAGTCTTACTTTTTCTATTATTTTGTTTGACAATCCAAATTATTTTATTGAGAATTGCTTGACATGTTATGCAGTTCACATATATCAAATGACTGACCAGCAAAATTATTAGTGAAAAATAAATATGTTCGATAGGTTCTCATAACTAAATTTGAAGAATTTTAAATTTTGTTGTTAGGCAATCTACAGCCTGAAATGTGTATTGAAATAAACCAGTAAGGTGCAAGATTGGCCCTTCAAGGATGAAATTGGTTTTAGCATTGCTTATGGTGATAGGAACTGTATACTTAAGCAGTATTAAGTAGTGTCGGTATGCAAAATAAGATACCTGGATGTTTTTCTTGAATAGATAGTGAAACAAGAAAAAAAAGTAAAGGAAAGCTTTTCTTGCAACCTCAAGTTCCAAATTTTGTGTTTTGATCTTATTCTACTATTCTTGTACAAGTTACAACTCCTTATTTTTATACAATCCGAGTAATGTGGATTAGTTCATGGTATTCTTTTGCCTGAAAATGTATATAAAACTGAAAACTCTGGCTTTTAACATATTTGTGATTTCAATTTGTCTGCTGCCATCAGCATAATGTGTTATAAAATTATATCTGTACAATCTGAAGAACAAAACTTGTGATTTCCATTTGTCTTCTGCCATCAACATACTGTGTTATATATAGATGATCTAAAGATCATAAGATTATTGCACTACAGTTATTTTTTTGGCATGGTTCATACTGTTAAAGTATACAATGAATGCCTACAAAAAACTGAGTTGTGTTTCTTTCTTATTTTATTGCAGGCTGAAGTGGAACTCCTTTCTGCTATTGTCATATTCTTCAAGCAACTTGAAATAACCTCGTCAGATGTGGGAATCAAAGTTTCTAGTAGAAAGGTATGCCTGAAGAGAAGGCTTATAATTTAGAGAAAATCACTGTCATTAGGATAGAAAGAAAAGATGTAATATGTTCAATTAGATTCTAGATCTTTGTTCTAATCTCCTAGTCATATTTTCCTTAATTTTGGTTAATGTAATCAAGTATTTCTCTTGAAACTTGTTTATGAACATAGTTGGAAAACTTGGAGTTAGTAGCCCAAGATTTTGACTCGGACTTTTTACTCTAGAAAATCTTGGGAAAAGCTTGGCCAAAAAATAAAAATAACATATTTACACAAAAAAACAGAAAACAATGCATTTATAGACAAACATGTCTATTGAGATCATTAATTGTCATAGTTCAAACTTCAAAGATTACATGTCATATGATCCTAAACACTCAAAATTTGAAATTTCAAAGTCAATCAATGCACTATATTACTTCAAAATTATAGATAGTATTTGATTAATTGTTGACAATAGAAATATTTCATAAACAACCAAACACAATCTATATCCACCTTTTCCCCTCCTACTGTAATTTTCAAGCCTCAAACTAGAAGGTTAGTCAATATCAACATGTAATGTCCCCTTCCAAATTCGCCGTAGAATCACAATTGCAACAAGTTAGGATCAAGGTTACATCTTTACCAAGAAAAATATCTCCTTAAACAATATGATCCTGGATTTGAATCCTGCAATTATAACCAAGGGAACATGAACACACACACACACACACAATAATATCTATAATATTATTCAAACACATGGGTTTTGGAGGAAGAGACATGATAGCTCTGCCCAAAGCAATCCCCGCACTAATAAGACCAAGAGTGGACACTCACCCTCTTGGCCTTGGTGGACAAGCAACATGGACACCCACAGGGGTGGCCTACTTGGTGTGGTGCTTGTACCTGCTTTTCCCATTTATGTCTCATCCCCCTAAAGACAAGAGTCGGAGAGAAGATCGTAGTGGGGTTTCTTGATTGTCCTATCTAAGCCCAAGAGTGGATCTTTGCCCTCTTGGCTCTAGGGGCAGGCAACATGGACATCCGTAGGTCGGCCTGCTTAGATGGCAACCTTCCAATTCCCCTCTTATCTACACCTCCTTCCTTCCATACATGATGGAGGTTTCACACAGATTTAATACAGACATATGCATATTATATCTAATCATATATCAAAGATAACTGCTGGCAATTAATGCATAAGCAATGTTTATACCACAAGTGTAATTAGTATTAGATGCTGGTATTAACAGTCTGAATTGTTCAGAGGTCTGATGTCTTTCTATGTTTGATCTGAAGTTATCCTCTCGCCTTTGATGTTGTTCTTCTTTCTATTCAGTGATTGTAATTTATTTGTATCTGATGATCATGAACTAAAGAAGTCTGCTCATTAATTCTTCTTATGAACTGCACGGGGTCTGCTCTTAAGACTGCTCCTTACTTAAACAGGTCTGCCCATTGTGTCTGAATTTGAAATGAGACTTTCTCACACAGGCTCCTTAAGTCTGCTTGTAACTGCTCCCTTTTTTTTTAAGGAATTATATTCCCCCCTAATGAAACTAAAAGGATCTCTTATTTATATCCATCCAAGCAACTCTTCAACGAAAGGTTGCCTCCCTTCAACCCATGTCGGCCTACAAATTGAGGTGATTGGTGCCTATAAAGTTTGTAAGAAGAGATTTATATAAGCAATAATTTTCTATGGCTTTGTCCCATCAGGGTTTCCACGTAAAATCTCGTGCTCTACTAATGTTGTGTGATTATTTCATCTTATGTTATTGATATAATGCAATTGATGGCTTTGTGGTTGCTAAGTTAAAAAGTAGAAAATTGTATTTACTGATTCACCCGTCATCTCTCAGTAAATTGTGTGCTCTTCAAGTGGGAAATAACCCTTAATAATTGGAATAGAATTGAAGTTTGTGCAATTTCCAAATGATCTCCTTAAATTGAAAGAATTGGAATCATGTTTGTCCAAGGTAGACTAATCAAATTGAAGGATTTTGAATTGGGCTCTAAAACCACCAATGCTTGCTTTGGTCCAATACAAGATTATGGAACATCCTCATGAAGATGTAAGACTTGCAATTACCTCTTGTAGCAGTGAGATCACAAAAATTACAGCTCCTGTAGCACCCTACAATGATGATGTAATGAGGAAGATTCTAAATTTGATTATTGGAAGCTTTCATGGGCTAGGTGATACCAGAAGCCTTTCTTTAATAAGAGGCTAAGATTTTAGAAGTTATGGCTAAGGTCAGGTCATGTGTCATTTTGCTTGATCTTAAATGTGATGATCTAATTCTCCAAATGTTCCAATGTTTCTTTGCCAAAATCAGAAAACATCATGCAAACAATGTTAAAGTAGCCATGCTAACTATTATGTGCTTGATTATAAATGAGGAAGATGATATCTCCAAGCAGTTGTTGTAATGTCCCCTTTCTAGGTGACAGGAGAAGAGTAGTGGGATGGTCTATTATTTGGATCTCGTAGGCTGGCAGTGGTGGATAGAGACTCATGTAGGGTATTCAGTATCCGGAGTTGGCATTTCAGACAGTTTGAGGGCCATTGGGAGCAGTTCCTTGATTTTAGGGAGATTCCCTATTTTTAGGAGGTTGTGGCAGTTCCCATATTGGAGGTTCCACGAGACCATGTCATGGTTTCAGTTTCAGGGAGTTTGGGTGTGTTTCCTAGTTTCTAGGAGCATCCCTAGATTTTAGGGATGGGACTGCCAGTTAGCTCAGCTTTTCCGGCATCGGTCACAGATAGGTGACAAAGTTATATTCATGATTGTTTGGTTATTTTGGGCTATTATTGGATATCTAGAGATATTTTAATATATTTAAATATTTCCTAAGTTAGCGATTAAATAAATTAAAATAAGGCTATGTATTTAGTCATTTCGGAGTAATAAGGGGTTTCTGGCTTCATCTGGGCTGATATGCTTATGTGTTATAGCTCGTTGGAAAGGTCTTGAACCTTGCTACATGATTCTCACCTTCCGGCGTCTTTTTGGATGCCTGAAGCTATTTATTTGCAATTTAGTGTTATTTTCCTATAGTTGACGCCATAATTAGAAAATAACACTCTTTTCATAATGCGCCAACTTTACTCCCTTTAGGGTTTGGCTTGGAAAGGAAAGGAGATATAAGGAGATGAAGACCAAATTGTTCAGGATTATCTTTTTACACAATCAAACTTATTTTTGCGAATTAGCTCTGAGTGGGGGATTCTTCATCTGGGACACAAACCCCAAGATCTAGACTGGCTAGGACGTAGCCCTCAACAATTATTGGCATTGGATTCTTCAAGCAGAGTGCATTGTTGACAGAGATTGAGTACGCCATTCTTCATTGTGGATTCAGGTCGCAGAGTAAGGGTTTCAGCATGGCAGATTGATTCTTCAGCTTGGGCGTGATCCTTGCAGCCTTAGGGCCGCCATTTGCAGCAGGTACATCCCACGTGGAATGTAAGGAATGCATGTATTCAGCCTTAGAGGTATTCTTGATTCATGATCACTATTCACCTTTCAGTTTGGCATCATTGTTGGATGTAAGTTCCTTGGATCTGCATTGGAATTATTATTTGGTTTTACAAATCAGAAATCTGTCTGGTACAGCTTGTAGCAATTCTGAATTTGGCTGTATGTTCTTATTTATTTTCAGTCTCCTTTCATGTTTACTATTCATTATTCATTACTTGTTTGAAAACTATCAAAAAACACAAAAAGAAACAAACCTTCTGCAACTTCTGTCTATTCTCTAAAACCATCAAAGGAATCATAGGAAGATATAGTTTATTAATTTAAAAACTACAGCAGATCAGCAAGGGGATCCATCAGGGATCTTTCAGTTGCAATCTGACTTGTTGGCCATTTGGAGGAAGGAGCAAGATTTCTCAACTATAGCCCATGAGCTCTCAAAAAGATTGGTTGAGCAGAAAATGGAGAAGTTTTAAAACCAGTTGACTAAAGAGGAATTGATTTCTTTGGGTTTACAGGCCACAAGATCACTTGCAAATAGCAAGAACCAAATGAGAAGAGAGAAATGATGTTTCACATGTCAGGAGGCTTGGGCACTTGAACACATGTGGGATCAATAAAAGAAGATTAAATATTGCAGCCAAGTGGTGTTGAGGACAAAGAAATAGTTGAGGTTATAGAGCTTGTAGAAAATGCCCTAATTCAAGAAGGATGTATGATAGAGTCCCAAAATGACTCCATTAAAGAGCATGAATCTTCATATGATGAAGATTTGTTTAACATAGATGACAAGACAACAACCTTGGCTATTGTTGTGACCTTTTCACACATCGCCTCATTGCTAACAGGGACCCCCTCTTTTCCTGCTTTCTGAGTTGTTAGGTTAGGGTTTCTGGCTGCTTAGTGGGCAATTTTGCATTTCCCGTGCCCGATTCTCAGAGTTTTGCTCATGCCTAGTGCCGTTTAGGGTTTTTGAAGTGTTAGGATCAAGTTGCTAACATTGGAATTTTGATGATCCTAAATTTTGTCTAAGTGTTGACCTTTTAAGCGTTAACGTGTTTTTAAACACGTGCATTGGTGATCTTAAAGTGCCAAGGTATCCCCAAACCTTTTGGAGTTGTTTTCTCGCTTCTAAGGTATTATTTAAGTTGATTTCGCACTTTATCCCGACAATTTCCTAGTGTTTCGCTCAATTTTTTGGAAAATTTGCCTAAGTCTGGTCTATTTTGAAGTTTCTAAGTGATTTTGAGTGGATTAAAATGTCAAATTCCTAAGGGAAATCCATATTCCAAGGGTTAAAAGGTCAAATTCCATGCTAGAGGTGCTTTTCCCCTCATATTCCAAACTACCCATCCTTTTCCCCCACTCAAAATCCACACTACACATGGGTTTCCCCTGAAATCCATACTGGCTATAATTTTCCACCATTGTTTATCCATGCCTGAGTCGTTTTCCCCCTCGAAGGGCTAAAATTTGGCCTAGTGTCAGGATTTCTCCAGACTGCCATCGATTTTTCACCAGGCTGTTTTGCGACAAGTTAGTGCGGATATTTGTGCAGACTCTCAGTCCATACCCAAGTTGATTTTCCACCAGGCTGTTTTGTGACAAGTTAGTGCGGATTTTTGTGCAGACTCTCAATCCATACCTAAGTCGATTTTCCACTAAGAGCAATTTGATGAGTTTTGAGTCCGGATTTTCATCCAAACTGAGGTCGAAATTCCACCAAGGAGTATTTTTTGCAAGCAAAGTGAATTTGGAGTGTGGATTCCTTGTCCATACCCCCATCAATTTTCCCTTGGCCTGTTTTGTATGCATTTTGATGAAATTTTGCATGATTTTTATCCAAGCTAGGGTCGATTTTCCCTTGTGGGGAATTTTGGATGTTTTAAATGATTTTTAATGGGATTATTTAATTCCAACCCAAGTCGATTTTCCCCTGGAGGCTCAATTTTGATTTAAAATTGAAATATTTAATAAGTGAGCCCCATTTTAATTGTTTTTAAATGATGATTAATGATTATTTAAAATTTTAAAAGCAAAATTAAATAACTTGCAATAAACATTTAATATTTTAAACCTTCTAGAAGTAAGTTAGTTTTGCCAAGCAAGTATATAAGAAAGTGTTTTATCCCACATTGCTTGTGTCGTGAAAGTAAGAGGCAAAAGCAAGTATAAGAGAGGAGTCTATAGCAATATTTTATTATTAAATCTGCCAGGTGTCTCCATGAAAGGCGCTTTTTCTCTCTTATTGGCGAATTTTGGCAAAGTGCTGAAGTGAAGTGTTGGGTTGAGGATTCTTTCCTCCCCCATTTTTTCTAGCTTGGCTATCCACTCCCTTGCTGCCATTGAACACCATTTCCAGATTTTTCAATTTTCCCCCATTTGGCGATTTTTCCAAATTTGGCGATTTTTGGTAGAAGATGGCGATTTTTGGTGTTTGGTGACTTTGGCGATTTTCTCCTCCATTGCTGCTTGTTATTCTAGACCTCCATTGTTGCAGATCCAAGCTACATTGAAGACATTTTCAGAATTTTAAAAATGGCGCCATAGCTGGGAAAGTTCGATTTTTATTTTTGCAAGTGCTAGGAGCTTACTTTGGTGAAATCTATGCATGTTTGACGTCATCTTTGCCTCCCTACTTGCTGCCATTTGCTTTAGATTTAGACCTCCATTGTTGGCTACACACTCAATTTTCAGACTTTAATTTTCGTTGCCCAGCCAATTCCAACTTAGGTGATTTGCTTTTGGAGGTGTTTTGTGGAGTTTTAGTGCATTTTTCAGACCATTTCATCGCTGTTGCAGGTCTGAAAACTCCATTGTAGGCAGCTGTTCTTAGAAATCCTCATTTCCAGCCACCTAACCACTTTGGCGATTTTGCTTGGAGCTAATTCCTTAGTTATTTTCTATCATTTTCAAGGATTTTCACTACTTTGCAAGGTGTTGGTAAGTCTCAAGTAATTAATTTTTAGACTTGTCCTCAGAAATTTATTTTTTTACCAACCACACTTACATTCCTGGATATGATTGTTTTCATCATTAAAACTGATTTTTATCGAGTTTGTGCATATTTTGAAGGATTGCAACATTTTTTTGAAGTTAATTTACTAGTTGCAGGTTGTCTTCAGATTTGTGACCTCCATTGTTGACTGCGAAAGGTGTCCTTAGACATACCTTGTGTGAAAACACAACCTTTCACACCTTTGCTTAGTCATCGTTGATCCGGTATACTCCTTTGCACTTTAGTTTGCACAATTTCTAAGTATAAGGAGGTATTAATGAATTTTATAGAGCCTTTCCGTGCCTTAATGTTGTCACATTTTGAATCTAATTGTTAAAATCTACCAAGAGTGTGGATTATTCTCCTGAATTTATGCTCTAATTAGCTAAAATCTCTAGAAAGTCAGGAATTTTATCAAGAACATTATTTATTTTCCTAAGTTCTAACTTCAAGCTTCGTACAAGTGCGATGTCGAAGTCCGGATTTAAGGAAAGGAAAGAACTACAGAAGATGTTGGAGATTGGATTTTATCCAGAGCTCAAGATTTTGTCCAGATGGAAGGAGATCACAGATACCAACATGTATTTCCTAGACCTGAACCAGATGCGACAACGGATGTTCAGAGTCGGAAATCAGGTTCCTTCCCTAGCCTATGCGAACATTATGAAGAGTGGTATTTTTCATGCCGCTGGATTTCCACAGTCCATACAGTGCAGTGAGCTCATCCTGGAGTGTGCATGAAAGATCCCTGATGGATCTCTTTTACTAATCTGCTGTAATTTTTATTATTTTAAATTGATTTTTCCTGCTTATTAATATTTTCTTTCAGAAATAGACAGAAGTTGCAGAAGGGTTGGATTCTTTTTGTATTTTGATGATTTTTCAACAAGTAAATAATGAAGTACAAGTACATGAACAAAGTACTGAAAATGAAGTTCATATACAGCCAAAACAAATTCGATTCAAGGCAAATTTCTGAATACAAAATCAAATATTTGACCAGATGAAGATTTCCAATAATTTTAGGAAGATTACAATCAGGAATAATCCCAACCTGAATGTTGAAAGAGTAACATAACCAGTAATGAAGCTGCGGTAAGATTCCAGCCCTCCAAGTGTTGCACGTGGGAAGGAAAGTGGCTGCCAGGTACAGCTGTACGGCTGCCAAGTACGCCCAACTGGTTAGAAACCCCAAACCCCACACTGAACTCTGTCAGAATCGCTGAACCTCCAGAAAGAATGTTGTACAATCTCCAAGATGCTAATAGCTGCAAGCAAATCCAAACCACTGTATTGGGGGCTACGTCCCAAACAGGCAAGGCATTGGGGTTGGCGTCCCAGATGCTGAAAAGCTCTTCCAGAGCCAAATCTCAAATCCAAGATGTAAAATGTGTAAAAGATAATAAGAATTAGGTCTCAACTTCCTTATAACCCTTCCCACTTAGCTTGAAGCCTAAAAGTGACTCAATGGGGCGTTTAGGGTTAAAATGTTATATTTCTCATTTTAAGTTGCCAAGTGCATAGAAAATGACCTTTTTTCAAATATAAAGAAATCCGTTCACCGAAAGGATCTGAGTCAAAAGAGAAATATTTAGAAAAGTCCAAGACCTTTCCAACGAGCTATTACACTAAGGGATACACATCTAGATGAGGCCAAAAACCCCTTATTACTCCAAAATGGCTATAAACATAGCCTTATTTAAATAATAAACACTAACTTAGGAAATATTAAAAATATAACCCAAATAGCTGCAAAATGCTCAAATGATACCACAAACCAGAAAGTCAACCTACCACCTGTCTGTGACTGAAGTCGGAAATCAAGGATCCACTGGCAGTCTCATCCCTAAAATCTAGGGATGCTCCTAGAAACTAGGAAACAAACCCAAATTCTCTGAAACTGAACCCAAGGAATAATCTCAAGGAGACCCAACCCTGGGTATGGTCATAACCTCCTAAATAGTAGGGATATCCTCCATAAATGTAGGAATGAACTCCTAAAAATAAGGAACTGCTCCAAACTGATCAACTACTGCCAGAACACCAAGTCCCAGACACTGTATAACCACACTGAGTCTCTATCCATCGCTATCAGCCTACAAGACCCCATAATAAGCTGACTCACCTGTCTCTACTAGACAGAGCTAAAGAGGGGACATGACAGTCCTCCCCTCTCGGAGATGCTTGCCCACAAGCAACTGTAATGCTGGATGTTGCAAAATGGCCTCACCCTCCCAAGTGGCATCCTCTATGGGAAGATTTCTCCAACGTACCAAACACTCACGAATCACCCTGCTTCTCAACCGTCGTTCCCTCACTTCAAGAATCTCCTCAGGAACCAAAGTCAATTTACCTTCCTCATCCATGGGAGGCAAATCGGGTGAAACTATAATATGTTGTCCAAGGGCCTTTTTCAGGCAAGATACATGAAACACATTATGAATTTTACTACCTGGTGCTAACTCAACCTCATAAGCAACCTCTCCAACTCGCCTGAGTACCCTGTATGGTCCATAAAAACGTGGTTTGAGCTTCTCAGCTCCCTCCCCTTTAAGGGTGCTTTGCCGGTATGGCTGTAAGCGCAAGAAAACCATGTCATCCACCTCAAATGCTCTCTCAATCCTATGCCGATCAGCGTATATCTTTTGCTGATTCTGTGCATGCTGTAAATTCTCCCTGAGAGATCTCATGATATCCTGATTCTCCTGTAACCAATCCTGAGCCAAAGGAACTCTACTGTCACTCAGAGCTAAATCAATGAAGGATAATGCCTCATAGCCGTAGAGAGCTCCGAAAGGCGTCATACCAATGGACATATGGTGCGTAGTATTATAACAATACTCACCCAAATACAACCAACGTACCCATGCTTTGTGTTGCCCTGACACATAGTTACGCAAATATCCCTCAACCCACTTATTAACTATTTCGGTCTATCCATTTGTTTGAGGATGGTAACTAGTACTAGGTGTCAACTCAGTGCCTGCTAGCTTGAAAAGTTCCTGCCAAAAGGAACTCATGAATCTGTTGTCCTTGTCACTCACTATGGTCTTGGGAAGACCATGGAGTCTAAACACCTCTCTGAAAAATAGCTCAGCCACCTGAGATGCTGTAAAATCAACTGCAATGGGAAAGAAGTGGGCATATTTTGTTAGCCTATCCACAACCACATAGACACAATCCTTCCCTTGCACCCGAGGACGACCTGTAATGAAGTCCATAGAAATCCCAGTCCACTTCTGTTCCGGTATAGGCAAGGGCTGTAACAACCCAGCAGGATAAGTATGCTCCGACTTGTTCTACTGACAAGTCATACACTCACGGACATGCCGCAAAACATCATCTTTGAGACCCTTCCAAGAGAATCTCTCTCGAACCGCTCTGTAAGTCTTAACATACCCTGAATGTCCTGCCGTAGGAGTATCATGGAAAGCATGCAAAATTTGTTCCTTCAACTGTGAACCCGGAACAAGATAAACCCTGCCCTTGTAATAGATAATATCATCTACCACACTGTATCTGTCGTCCACTATCAAACCATCCATGACCTCACAAGCATGCTAATTTTTGGAATACTCAACCAAAAGTTGAGCCTTCCAATCTGCTGAAATCTCGCTCAACAAACATAGGGCAGCAAGTGATGGTTTCCTAGAGAGTGCATCAGCCACAGTATTATTCTTCCCCTTTGTGAATTCGATATTGAAATCATAAGCCTGAATCTTGCTCACCCATTTTTGCTGTCGATCATTGAGCTCTGTCTGATCTAGGAAATATTTCAGATTGTTGTGGTCGGTTCTTACCACAAATTTGCTGCCAACAAGATAATGTCTGAATTTGGCTAAAGCATGCATAATAGCCAACATTTCCTTATCATAGGTAGAGTACAACCTCTCATTATCTTGTAGCTTCCGGCTCTCATAGGCAATGGGATGTCTATTCTGCATCAACACAGCTCCTATGCCCAGACCTGAAGCATCACACTCTAGGACAAATGGCTACGAGAAATCAGGTAATGCCAAAACTGGACAAGTGCTCATGACCTCCTTGAGTCTATCAAAGACTCCCTGTGCCTGTTCTGTCCATCTGAACGCCCCTTTCTTTGTGAGGTCTGTCAAAGGTGCTACCAACTGAGAGAAACCTCTCACAAATCTTCTGTAATAAGCACATAAACCAAGGAACCCACGTAACTCAGTAATGTTCTGAGGGCGGGGCCAATCCCGAATCGCCTAAATCTTCTCCTCATGCACCTTCACCCCATCAGCACTGATCACATGGCCCAAATATAAAACCTCCCTAAGTCCAAACTCACATTTGGATAACTTAGCAAATAGAGACTGGCTCTCCATAATGCTAAGTACCTCCTCAACATATTTGAGATGGTCCTCCCAAGTACGACTGTAAATCAATATGTCGTCAAAGAACACTAGAACCGACTTCCTCAACTGCTTGTTGAAGATATGGTTCATACAGGACTAGAAAGTGGCTGGTGCATTGGTAAGGCCAAAAGGCATTACCAAAAACTCATAGTGCCCATAGTGACAACGGAAGGCAGTCTTGTGTACATCCTTTGCTCGTACACGTATCTGATGGTAACCTGAACGAAGATCAATCTTAGAGAAGTAGATAGCTCCATGAAGCTCATCCAACAACTCATCAATGCGTGGAATAGGGTATCTGTTCTTAAATGTCTTCTTGTTCAAGGCTCTATAATCTATACACATCCGTAGAGTCCCATCCTTCTTAACAAGCACTACAGAAGAAGCAAAGGGGCTAGAACTAGGCCGAATGAAACCCATATCCAACAACTCATGAATAGTCTTCTCAATTTCATCCTTATAGGCTCGAGGATGACGATATGGGGTGGTAATCACTGGCTTTGCTCCATCCTCCATCTCTATACCATGCTCAAAACCCCTATCTGGAGGCACTCCAGAAGGTATGTCACCAAATACTCTCCCATGATGGTCCATCACTGACTGAATATCAACATGAAATACCCTGCCATCTTGAGGTGTAGGTGTTTTGGACTTCACCAAACAATGTGTAGCCCAAATCACATCATTATGTCTAATAATAGTCTCCATCCTACGAGAAGACACCTCCTTAGGTCCACCATCTGAAGCTGCCCTCAAGATAGTCTTCTTCCCCCCAGAAAAGAACTCTAACTGCATACGGTGGTGATTAATAATGTAACGCCCAATACCCTGTAACCACTGCATGCCCAAGACCACATCATAATCCTCTAATGGAAGCACATAAAAATCATTGGTCAGAGTATAATCCCCCATCTGAATACTAAGCTGTGGAATCCGTTTAGTACAGCCCAAAACTGCACCATCTGCCACCTTCACTCCAAAACCACCAAACTCCTCATACTGTAATCCACGCCTCTCCACTAACTTCTGATCAATAAAGTTATGCGTGGCACCTGTGTCTACCAAGCTCATGACCCGCTTGCCCTTCAGTGTACCTTTCAACCTAAAGGCATGAAATTTAAGATAACTGGAGAGGGTAGCCATAGTTACTTTGGCTGTCGCCAAAGGCTCAGGGGTATCTAACTCCAACTGTGTCTGCCCCTGCTCAACATCCTCCATGCTATCCTCAGTGTCAGTGTCGGGTACCTCCTCATCCCCTAACTCAGATGTCACCTCAATCAAATGAACCTTTCCTTTACCCATACAACAGTGTCCTGGTTCCCAGGGTTCCCTGCAGGAAAAGCATGACTTTTTCCTTCTCAATTCGTTCCTCGTCTCCTGATTCATCCAAGGGGGTCTAGATGATGACCCTCCTTTATTCTGTGAAGTATTGGCCTTCTGTGCAGGCCGAGAGTCCCTGAATGACTTCTTATCTGCCTGATAAGAAGTGGGAACGGTATCCAGTCTCAATGTCACATCAATGACCTCCTTAAGAGTGGCCGGCTGGAAAGCATGTACCAATCCCTTAAGTCTATCCTGCAACCCCTCAATAAATAACATCACACTCCGCCTCTGGGGCATATCAGATACCATAACCGCAATACACTAGAACTCATTAATATAAGCTTATGCATGCCCAGTCTTTCTAAGATGTGCCAACTCTCTATAGTAGAGCTCTGTATCCTTACGGTCAAACCGTGTAATGAGTCGTTCAGTGAACTCGGCATAAGAATGTACCAAGGCGTGATCCTGGGTGACCAATCCATGGTGCCACCAATCATAGGCAATCCCGTCTAAATGCAACACAGCAAATTGAATAGCCTCATGCTCAGGCATGGGCCTCAAGGATAGATATATGTCCAGGTTGTGCACCCAAGCTCGTGCACTCATATCACCAGAGCCATCATATGTAGCTAATGTGATCTTCCCAGTAGCTCTATTGAGGTCATAGTTTTGCTGCTGTGGTGGTCTATAACCACGATCTCCTCGGAACCTAGTTGTATCTCTACGCTGTGCACAATACTGGGGAAGAGGGAAAACATCTCTAACCTCTGGGGGTAGGGCTCTCCACTCAACTGTGGCTGCCAAAACTGACTCCTGGAACCCAACCTCTAGTGGATCTTCCTGTGCTAGTTGTTCACCTGGTACAAACTGAGGAAGCAAAGGTCTATCCGTAGTAGGTGTACGATGGTGTTCCCGCCTAGAGCAATGAAGGGAGCTCCCAACTGATGAAAGGGACTGATGGCTATGCTGACTACCTACCATTGAAACTGATCTATTCTGCCCATGTTTGCCCCTATTTCTATCCAACTCCATTCGTGCCATGGTTTCCTGTAATCTATCAAGTGTCTGGACTATGCTGGGCTGTGTAGTGATGAGAGTTCTCATCATCTCCCGTTCTTCATCCTCAACCTGGTTCTGTCTAGCACCCCCTTGTTCATCTGCCATGCTGGGTACCTGTTCAATTCCAATCTCATGCTCCTGTTGAGCTACCCTGCGTGTATAATTGTATCTCCTCTCTACCCGGATGCATAGAATGAAATGTAACCCTAGTGTGAAAATTCCACACAAACCCTACAGGCTGGCAGGATGATAGCTCTGATACCACTGAAAGATCCCTGATGGATCTCTTTTACTAATCTGCTGTAATTTTTATTATTTTAAATTGATTTTTCCTCATTAATATTTTCTTTCAGAAATAGACAGAAGTTGCAGAAGGGTTGGATTCTTTTTGTATTTTGATGATTTTTCAACAAGTAAATAATGAAGTACAAGTACATGAACAAAGTACTGAAAATGAAGTTCATATACAGCCAAAACAAATTCGATTCAAAGCAAATTTCTGAATATAAAATCAAATATTTGACCAGATGAAGATTTCCAATAATTTCAGGAAGATTACAATCAGGAATAATCCCAACCTGAATGCTGAAAAAGTAACATAACCAGTAATGAAGCTGCAGCAAGATTCCAGCCCTCCAAGTGTTGCACGTGGGAAGGAAAGTGGCTGCCAGGTACAGCCATACGGCTGCCAAGTACGCCCAACTGGTTAGAAACCCCAAACCCCACACTGAACTCTGTCAGAATCGTTGAACCTCCAGAAAGAATGCCGTACAATCTCCAAGATGCTAATAGCTGCAAGCAAATCCAAACCACTGTATTGGGGGCTACGTCCCAAACAGGCAAGGCATTGGGGTTGGCGTCCCAGATGCTGAAAAGCTCTTCCAGAGCCAAATCTCAAATCCAAGATGTAAAATGTGTAAAAGATAATAAGAATTAGGTCTCAACTTCCTTATAACCCTTCCCACTTAGCTCAAACCCTAAAAGTGACTCAATGGAGCGTTTAGGGTTAAAATGTTATATTTCCCATTTTAAGTTGCCAAGTGCATAGAAAATGACCTTTTTTCAAATATAAAGAAATCCGTTCACCGAAAGGATCTGAGTCAAAAGAGAAATATTTAGAAAAGTCCAAGACCTTTCCAACGAGCTATTACACCAAGGGATACGCATCTAGATGAGGCCAGAAACCCCTTATTACTCCAAAATGGCTATAAACATAGCCTTATTTAAATAATAAACGCTAACTTAGGAAATATTAAAAATATAACCCAAATAGCTGCAAAATGCTCAAATGACACCACAAAACAGAAAGTCAACCTGCCATCTGTCTGTGACTGAAGTCGGAAATCAAGGATCCACTAGCAGTCTCATTCTTAAAATCCAGGGATGCTCCTAGAAACTAGGAAACAAACCCAAATCCTCTGAAACTGAACCCAAGGAATAATCTCAAGGAGACCCAACCCTGGGTATGGTCATAACCTCCTAAATAGTAGGGATATCCTCCATAAATGTAGGAACGAACTCCTAAAAATAAGGAACTGCTCCAAACTGATCAACTACTGCCAGAACACCAAGTCCTAGACACTGTATAACCACACTGAGTCTCTATCCATCGTTGTCAGCCTACAAGACCCCATAATAAGCTAACTCACATGTCCCTGCTAGACAGAGCTAAAGAGGGGACATGACAGTGCACGATGTTATGATCCTCTCATGCGAATGATCACAACTCCTAAGAGCGTTGTTATTGCCTACCTTGTTGAGGATGCTATTGTTGAGGTGTTCGGAATTCCACGTGGAGTAGACATGAAAGATGCGACCAAGGATGAATATATAGATAGATACATGAAGAAGATGGGTGCATGCAAGAATGTGATAAACAAAGAGTGGATGATTGAGCCTAGGTCTCATCATTCCAAGGCTCCCAAGACACTCATGTGCGTAGACTTCAAAGAGGAGTATAGTGATTTGATATTCCTACTCAACAAAGTGATGGGAATGCTGCAGGGTGCAATATTCGATAGATGGATGTTCTATTTCATCCAGGATTGTCTTAGAGGAACATTAGTAAATTGGTCTAAGATTATAAGTGACAATCTGGACTTTCAGCTAAGGAATGTAGAGTGATCCAAGTCATTCGCCATGACTTCCTACCTGGTATACCTACTTGCATGGTTCGTTTCATATAGAGGATTGATATGCAAAGGTGAAGTCAGGAATGGGCAAGGACAATTCCGGAGTCATGAGTGCTACCCCCAGCTGAGCATGTATAAAATTGAAGACAATGAGAGAGTGAATGATGCATTCACTATGTACATCACACGGATGCTACAAAGCGGAATCCACAGAAGATTGTCCAAGGAGGCAATAGAGTTAATAGAGAAATATGGATCGTGGTATATCCAATTTCCCACTTTCACATACCTTAGAATTCAGAGGTTTCAATCCGAACCCTACAAACTTCCTAGGTATCCGACCGACGGAATGATCTTGTTGGAAGTGGTGAGACAACTTCTAGAGTTTGATGTCATTCAGAGAGAGAAGCATAGGACATGCATGACATTCGCTATTTCAGTTGGGAAGACATCAGAGGTTTGCCAGTCCGCCTCAGCCGCCAGCACTGCGAGTGAGGAGCTTGCATTCTAGTGATTTGCCACATATAAGAAAAGAGAAAGATTTGATCTAGACAAGAAAGTAGGAAGGATCAAGGGAGAGAAGTTCATTCACAAAGTTGACATAGAAGATTATTGGGCCCACCTGATGGATGAGCAAGCAGTGAAGAGACGAATGTGGTCCAGAATGTCAGTGGATTTCATGAGGAAGTGTGGACTTTTCCTCATTCCTAATCAAGTGTTAGATGATAGAGATCATACACATCCACAATATGAGAGTGAAATGAAGAAGGCAATCCTATTGCCTAATTGGTCAGAGTCAGAAGAGATTGACCTGAGTGTATTGATGAGAGAAGTCTTGAGTTTCTCTCGTGAATGGGTAGATGTACAGATGAATAAGTTGGTTGATATGGGTGTTCCCTTCACTTATGAAAGGACGAAGCCAAAAGAGTCTACTTCCAAGGATGATCAGAGAACTATCAATGATGTCAGGATTCATGTAGACGAAGAGAGTCAAGCTCCCAAGAGAAGGAAGAACACGCTAGGAGAAGTCAAGGTCAGAGGGAAGAAGATTGAGGAGGTGAAGAAGAAACAAAAGACTATCATTCCTCCACCTATCACTCCTTCACCACCTCTCAGTTTATCATCAATTAAAGTGATTGAAGTAACAGAATAGAACAAGGAAATCCGACAGTGTTCCAACACAGTGAGACTACCAGAGAATATTCAGGAGTTACATGCCACAGCGACATCTGCACCTCCAAACGAGAATGATGATCAGTTGGGATCCCCTACTGTCCTTTTGGAAGTTAGTTTGGGAAATGAGATATTTGATTTGACCAGGAATAATCCTAACAATGATGATGATGTTATCTCAGCATTGAGAGGACTTGATCAAGAAATGTGTCTCGATGATGGCATGGAGATGTGTTGACGTGTTTTTTATGACAACGTCTAACATAGAATAAAGTCACCAACGGTCACCTTATCCTCTCTTGATCAAGATTAGTTTGTATGCTAGGATTGCTTAAAGTTTGAACGGCTAATTCCAAGGTTCCTTCAGTGTGTGGACATGACTCAGTTGTTTGATGGGTTTGCTGATAACCCAAGGGGCCTTACATGTGTTCAATTGAAGAAAACTTATGCAAGCTAGAGGATTCCTACACGAATGATTTGCAATGAAAGCTCTAGTTTTAGATCTTTTGGATTTTTCGAAATATGTGGAAAGTAAATAAGAGTAGGGTAGAGAGGACTATGCTAAAGCTAATCTAAATCTAAGAATAGGAGACGGGATCACTCATGCAAAATCAAACCACGCTTCGTTTCGCCAGCAAACCACAACTACACAAAGGCGGTGCAATCTTCAAAGGGTGCGTGGAGGTTTTTCAGATCACCAATATGGACCATCGGATTGAACAATCTTTACTGATGATCAAAGTTAAGCGTATACACATCAAAAAGGCTCAGGTTAACTTTGCACGGTATACAACAATCAGCTACACACCAAAAGTATGAGCTCAGATTCTGCAGCAAGTGTTCCTATTAGATCCAGTTCTCCTAACAACATATAAGCAAATCTAATCTAATTGAAGAGAGCAAGACCATGCAGATTGCCAAAATAGAACAAGAATACACCATCAAAATCGAACAATGTATTAAGTTGGCTACTTCACAATCCTGATGCAAAAATCTCAGATAATAATCTCTCCTCCCTTTTCAAATGAGGGGGGTCACCCCTTTATATAGGCCTGTTGTGATGTCTTCACACATCGCCCCATTGCAAATGGGGACCCCCACTTTTCGCTTTTTAGATTAGAAGTTTTGCCTAGTTTCTTAGTGTTTGCCTAGTGCCGTCAGGTTTTTGAAGTTAGAGGATCAAGTTGCTAATGTTGATATTTTAATGATCCTAAATTTTGCCTAAGTGTTGACCTTTTGAGCGTTAACGTGTTTTTAAACACACGCATCAGTGATTTTAAAGTGCCAAGGTATTCCCAGACCTTTTGGAGTTGTTTTCTTGCTCCTATGGTATTATTTAAGTTGATTTCGCACTTTATCCCAATATTTTCCTAGCTTTTCACTCAATATTTTGGAAAATTTGCCTAAGTCCAGTCTAAATTTGAAGTTTCTAAGTGATTTTGAGTGGTTAAAATGTCAAATTCCTAAGGGAAATCCATATTCCAAGGGTTAAAAGGTCAAATTCCATGCTAGAGGTGCTTTTCCCCTCATATTTCAAACTACCCACCCTTTTCCCCCACTCAAAATCCACACTACACATGGGTTTCCCCTGAAATCCATATTGGCTATGATTTTCCACCACTGTTTATCCATACCTAGATCGATTTTCCCCTAGAAGTGCTAAAATTTGGCTAAGTGTTAGGATTTTTCCAAACTGCCATCGATTTTCCACTAGGAGTGCGGACTGGAGTGCGGACTATAGTGCGGATGAAGTTGAGGATGATTCCATGCTTGGATCAATTTTCCACCAGGTTGTTGTGTGACAAGTTAGTGCGGATTTTTGTGCAGACTCTCAGTCCAGACCCAAGTCAATTTTCCACTGAGAGCATTTTAATGAGTTTTGAGTCTGGATTTCATCCAGACTGAGGTCAAAATTACACCAGGGAGTAGTTTTTGCAAGTAAAGTGAATTTGGATTGTGGATTTTGTGTCCAGACTGCTGTCGATTTTCCACTGGAGTGTTTTATGTGCATTTTGATGAAATTTGAGCATGGATTTTTATCCAAGCTAAGGTCAATTTTCGCTTATGGGGAAATTTTTGACACTTTAATGATTTTTAAAGGGATTTTTTAAATCCCAACTAAAGTCGATTTTGCCCTGTAGGCTCAATTTGGACTTAAATCGAAATATTTAATAAGTGAGCCCCATTTAATTGTTTTTAAATGATGAATAAGGATTATTTAAAATTTTAAAAGCAAAATTAAATAACTTGCAATAATCATTTAATATTTAAACCTTCTAGAAGCAAGTTAGTTTTTACCAAACAAGTATATAAGCAAGTGTTTTATCCCACATTGCTTGTGTGATGAAAACTCAAGGTGAAAACATGTTTAAAGAGAGGTGACCAGCATTAAAATATCATTATATTTGCTGAGTGTGATTGCTAAGTTGCTGATTTGGGTGATTTTCTCCAGCTAGGCGATTTTGGTGAAGTGTCTACTTGACACATTTGGAGCTGAAAGTTAGTTTTGTTGTTCATTTTCTGCCTATTCCCAGCTGGGCAATATTTCTTGGCAGCCATTGAAGCAAGTTTTTGAGAGTAATTTTCAGATTTGGGAGGTGGCGCCATGGCAAAAGTTGGGCGATTTTATTTGGGAGGCTGATTCCTCCATATCTTTATGAATTTTGGTGATATTTTTTAGTGTTAAGGGGCTGCCATTATTTTCAGACCTTGTTGGGCGCCATTGCTAGGAGTGATTTGACCTCCATTGTTGGCTGGGAACACATTTTCAGAATTATTCTTCATTGCCCAGCTCATCCACACTAAGGTTATTTTGGTTAAGGGCTGCTTGGAGAAGTTTGCAGTGCATTATCAAGGGCTGCCATTGTTGTTACAGTCTGAAACTCCATAGTTGCAGGTTGTCTTCAGACTGATTTTCATTTATAGCCACTTGCCAACTTGGGAAATTTTACTTGGGCGTCATTTCTTATGAGTTTTTTGGGCATTTGGTGGAGCTTCCATTTCTGATCTAAGTCTGAAACTCCATTTTCATATTTGTCTTCAGACTTAGATATTTTTTTACCAGCCCTTTGTTTGTGTCCAGATTTGACAAACTTCACTTTGGGAAGGTGAAATTCAACAAATACAGGTGTTTCCTATGACTACGACAAGTTTAAATGACTAACTTATTAAAGTTGCAGGTTGTCTTCAGACATTGGGCAGCCATTGTTGGACCTTGGAAGGATGTCTTCAGACTTTAAGAACTAAAAATCAGACTTTTCCACACCCTTTTCCAAGCATTTTCAGAATTGTGGTATACTTTTGGGTACCATTTTTGAGATTTTTCTGACTATACCAGGTTGTCTTCAAACTGAAACTTCATTTCCAGCCACATAGTTGTGCCCAGATGTGACCATTTTTGAGTTTTGAAGGTCAAAATAATTCAAATGCAAGCATGTGACATGGTTGTGACCACTTCCAGCCATTGATATTCATCATTTTCAGAGTGCCTTCAGACTTTTTGGAGCCATTTTCAGACTTTCAGAGGGTGTATTCAAACTTATGAATCAGAAAATCAGACTTCAATACACCATTTTCTGAGTATTTTCAGACATTGGAGGGCGTATTCAGACTTTGTCCTCAGAAAATCAGACTTTTATTACAACTTTGATATAAAAAATCACTCACTTTCTGAGTGTTTTTAGACCTCCACGTGATATTTCCAGAGCTGGACATTCATTTTTGGGCTCCAAATACTTGATTTTTTGAGTTTACATGGATGTCTTCAGACTTCAATTATGATCAGACTTATCCTAAGTCTGAAAATTGGTTTTCTTGAGGAGAATTTTCCAGATTTCAATCCTGACCTTCATATTTTCCAAAGTTGGTGTTACAATTTTCTAAGACTACCTATCACATGTTGGGACAAATGTCAAGAACAAAGTCCTGATGGTATCCGGATTTGCACTCCATGGAATGGTGATCCAGTCAACACAAGATTTTCAAGGACAGTGAGTCTGGATGAGGGTCGGATTTCCACTGCAGGGTGGAATTACAAAGGAAGGAAGTTGTCCAGATAGGCATCAAATTTCCACCAAGTGAAGAATGGACAAGGATAATGCGGATGGTTTTGAGAAATGATCAGTCCATATGTGGATGGATTTCCCACGAAGGTTGAAATCAAGTTTATCACATGGGTGTTTGATTCAATTCTTGTTTGTTTTGCGGGACTGTTATGAGGAAAGGAAGTACGATGATCAAGGCTTGAGGTGAAGGAGGATGCACGAAATGAGGATAAGGAAGATCAATACTTCAAAGATTGGATGGGGATTTCCGGATAGAGATTCCAGAAGGCGAAGGTGAGAACTAGATCAATCATGAAGAAGACTTCACTTTGATGGTGAACAAATGAAGGAAAGCAAGTTCAAGAAATGAACACAAAGGATTTTACATCAAGAAATCCAGAACTACATCAAGGAATTTCAATATAAAAGTGCATCAAGGAAGGAAATATTTCAAAATTCCAAGATTGGGAAATTTTCCAAACATAAGGAGGGAACAATTCATGGAATTCCTTAACATAAGGATGGAATGTAAAGTATCATAAGGGATTCCAAACATGTGAAGATGAAGAATGTACAAGGTAAATTGGTTAAGTGTATAAGGCGAGCTGAGGTGGCATCCTAGTCACCACTCATTCAATCAAAGGATACCAAGTCATCATTCATTCAAGGAGGGAATAGATGACACATGGCACTACATCAAATATTGTTTATCTTACCTACCCTCGTTTCTTATTGGCCAATGTAATGGTGGTTGTATAAACCCTAACTAGGGTTTTATCTTGTAATCTTGGTCGTTGATCTTGAATCAATCTGAGCCATTCATTTCTTTTGAGGCTCTATATATACCTCATTGTCTCTCATTTGTAAGGGAGAGTTTTTGTAGAATTGTTGGTATATGTTGCAGCTATTTGAATCATAATCATTGTTCAATTATTGGCGATTTTTCTCTTCAAGTGTTGCATTTACATTCATGGTTCTCAATTCCTCCAAGTTAGATTAGAATTTAGATTATAATTTATTTTCATGCATGTTAGATTGAGTGAAAGATTTGTTGAATTCATTTGTGTCGAATCCTTAATCCATACCACTATCCTCTTGCCGCTGGTAAGTGCGCCTTGTGTGGTCAACTGGAATTTTAAGTAAGCTTAACTTCAACTATTACACGTCCCTTGACAAGCATCAACCTGGATGGTGTCAACGTTTGATGGTGATAGCCTGAAAATCTTTAAGTATACCTTAGACGATTGCACTAAGCTTGTGTCAATACCTGGTTGTGAGACCTTGCCTGGTTTGATTCCACCAGATCCATTCATCATTTCCTACATTCCTAGGCTTAGAATAGATTTCTTGAACCCTATTCCTTTTGCTCATTTTTTAGTAAGAATTAAGTCCAGAGCTTCATTGCCAAATTTTAAGTTATCGGCATACCTATCTTGATCCATGATAAGATTGAGCATTCATGTACAATGTAAGTCCCCTTGTGATTCCAGCATTATCACATCAAACCACTGAACTTATCCACAAGTCAAGACCTGACATTTCGTAACCTTGGAGTTGTCTCATTTGATTGCGAAGCATAGCATATGAGAGACTTTGTTCAAGAGAGGATAAGATACCTTGGTATTTTATTGTGTTCACATGTGCATAAAAAACACATCAACAAGGCCCTAGGCCATGCAAACCCTAATTAGGGTTTTACCCCAAAAAATTCTCCACTCAAGGTGCAACAAGGTGGGAAACGGCAATTAATAACCCATTATGCCCATATACAATTAATTCAAAGCCTAAAATAGCGCCCACTAGTGCATTAAATGTGCCCCATGATGCTGATTATGCCTAGAATATAGTGAACACCTTCATGCAAGGAATAAATGTCCATCATGCTCCAGGTGACGGCGACATGCAAGGAGAATCTGTCATAAAACCATAAATGAGGATGCTGCATGCAAGAAGACTCCTTATCCGACGACGAGATGCATTGACTAGACCCACACTTAGTCAAAATACCTCTAGCAGTAAATACGCCACTACTATTCAACCAAAAGATTCTCATCCAAAAATGGACGACCATCATCCCGCTCATTTATGGCATATGCAATGAATCTGCTGATGACGGCTTCCAACTCTTCGATGGAGACACTTGGCACATTTTCGATGTCGAATTCCATCAGGGCAATTTCTTCCTCACTCTTGGAAAAGAAGCTCTCCCACTCCCTCATGATTTCCAGTGTCTTCTTCATTATGCCGGAGAATGAAGAAACATTTGCAAAATTCTCCTTAGGGAATGAACCTACGAAGAAGAAATCGTGCAACTGAGATTTCAGGGAGTTTACTGTTATTCCACCGTCATTGAGTTTCCTTACGAACAATGCTTCAATTGCACTAATGATTTCCTCCTGCACCCCTCTGATGGATTCTTTCAAAGTAAAGGAGTCAATGCTGAATTTGTTGAAGGTGTTCTTTCCTGAGCAGACGGCGTACAACCATCGAGGAAATTCATAAGCTTCATTTTCCTGAATCACTTTCCCATCCACCAGAATTTGCCTTGGAACCTTCGTCAGAGCCCTGAGTCGCGGAATGATTAAGTCCTAGTAAATGTGCACATCCTCCCATAATCCTTTTGTTGTCTCTAATCTGCTCAGGAGGGCCACGAACTTTGAATGAAGCTAAGCTAGGTCCTCAATGAATTTTCCTGCTTCAGTATAAGCATCCTCTATCCATTCCCTAGAATTTTGCACCATCACTTTAATAACATTTGCATCATCAACCACTTCCTTAGGAAGGGAGGAAGGAGGAGTGAATGAAGGACCCGCCTCCCTGAGGGGTCTTTTGAAACTCCTGACGTACTCGCATAGGGCTCTATTTTCTTCCCTCAACCGCTTACATTTCACCTTTGATTTCAGCAACTTCTCCTTCATGGCTAAGGAAGATTCTTCAAAGTCTCCCATTACTTGACCTGTGGAAGCATGGGCAAGATCAATTTGTCTGATAACATAATCCTACTGCCTGATTTCGTTTCTGTCTTTATCCACTGCAGGCTCAACAATTTGCAAGGTCCGGGATCCAGACTCTTCCCTGACAACCTTGGAAAATTTTCGAGGAGCCTTCCTTTCTACTAGCTGATCCATCCTTTTCAACAATTCTTCCAACTCCTAAGTAGGATCAATTTCCCTTTCTGATTCCCTTCTCATCTTTCCTACCAACCAATCTGGAGTGGGGATGGAGTGGCTATGATCTTCTACATGCTCCTGTTCCTGTGACTCTTCCTCCATTTCGCCAAGGATAGCTTCCACGAAGCTATCCTAGTGAGCCTCTTCCTAGTGTGGGGGACTTTCTTGCCTTTGACTTCTTGGTCGATGGTGTCCCTGTGAAGCGTTGATGCTGAGTATATTTGGTGTCGGAATGCTCTCTGGAAGTGGACCTATGGTATGTGGAAACATCTCTACTTCCTGGACACTCGAGGAACTTGTTGGTGAATGCTCTCTTTCCGTCCTTGCTTTCTTCTGTGGAGGTTCTTCCTATTGGACTTCCTGTTGAACCTCCTGTGGGATTTCCTACTAGATATCCTTCTTCTTTGCTATCCTTGGTCTCTTTGGGGCATTTTTTCCTTTATCTATCTGAACTTCCCTTCCTGCCTGAACCTACGAAGAGCCTTCGATTGCCTCACAATGGGAATCTAGACTTCCCATTAGCTAATATGTTAGATGGACATTCCCTTCCGCCAATTTCCTTTTCTGCTTGTCAATCCAGTGCTTAGTGAATTTCAGCATTGGTCTAGCTAGGATACTCAAATCATCCATCTCGGGCTCTGAGCAATCTGGCAACTGAATAGGCTGATCTTTTACTTTCTCAAATTCAAGTTGTATCAAATCTGCATCCTCCTTCACCTGATCTAGTACTTGATAAATTTCACTTATCTTGATGGTGTCGAGGGGCAATCTGGAATGCATTCTCTTCCGGGCCTCAAGGTTGTCCTCGGCACCTACCCAATAATCTTCTAAGTGAAACTTGTGTATGAATTTGACGCCAGCAACCTTTCTGATTTGGCTGTAAGGATCATACTGGGCCTGGACGTATAAAGTGAAAGATGATAGAATGCCAATTCCCCTACTACACTTTCAGCGGCTTCCAAGCCCGGGCATATTTCCATGAAGTCACCCAAGACAACTGGAAATTCAATTGATTTCTTTTTCTTCTTCTTCTAGAGCTGATCATAGGCAGTTAACTGTCTCATGAGCTCCAGCAATACAAGCTTGCCTGATGGATATCTTGACAATTTGTATGACTAGAATGAGAATCCTTGCATCCCAATGTATGTGAATTTAGGAAATTGTAAGAACTCAACTCCATACTTCTGGACCAAGGCACTTGCTTGCGGTGACACCCTTACATGCAACTTCTTCTGCATAAGCCATGTCAAGTACATAGTGAAGGTGTCATTCACTAACCTGTAAGAATTAACATTGTGAAGATGCAGTTGGGGATAACACTCATGTACTTTCAACGGAGCTGGTCTGCAACCCATGATTCCTCTTGCTAGCAGACCATCAAATCCTCCTCTTCGCACAAGCATATAGAATAGGTAGGAGCTCATGAAAAAGGACTGGGACTTTTTTTCTTTTAAGTTTTTTAACTGCTCGTGCAAGTAGTGACTGATCAATCTGGCCCAGTCGATTAGCCCATTTGAATTCATGATTTCTCCTATGTAGAAGAACATCTAGGTCTCAAAGTTCACAGAATGTGAACACCCCATTACTCTGCTTAGCATTTTGATCAGGTCCACATACTCCTGCTTGAACTCGAAGATAGTGAGAGTTTTTGGCATCTTGGAGGCATGCACCCTAGGCTTCAACAGCCACTGCTTATTAATCAAATCAGCACACCTAGCAGGACCTGCTTCATATACTGCTTGAGCTCTGCTGCTGGTCCTATACGTCATGGAATAGTGCGAAGGAATTCCGAAAGCCTCACCAATTGACTCCGGAGTCAATGTTGCCAATAGCTTGCCATCTGGCGTTGAGATTGTCTTTCCCTCCAAATTATAATGTGCTGCACATTCCAAGACCAAGTCTAGGCACTAAATAGCAAGAGGAAAACCAGCTACCGCAAAAATTCCACTTTTCACAATTTTGACAGTTGTTGGTGATGGACTGTGCCCTGCTGATCCGAACATTCTGATCTTGAATGCAACCAAATTGAATGTGCCCAAATTATTATCGCTGATTTCATCCCACCTTGAATTCAACTGGGAATGAGGAAAGAAACCTTTCATTTCTGCCTTGATCAATGCCTGCCTGGAGAGAGTAGCCGCCTTGCTTGATTCTGCCATCCTAGGAAGCACCTAGGAAATGATGAAAACAGAGACTAAGTATGACCACCCTTCACTTCTCCAATTCTTCTTTCTTGAATCTTGCACATGAGAAATGAAATGCCTTTGCAAACTTATATAGAATTCTTCAAAACGTCTTGCTAAGTTAGGAGGCATTGAATTAGCAATTGCATTCATGATGCGCCATACTTTCCCCAACCACTGCGCCATGCAAAAGAAACTTCCCATGCGAGTGAGTTTGAATTTAGAATTTTCCTTAAATGCACCAAGTCATGCTTTCTACTTGGAAGATTCTCTTCGCCAACTCATTGATTTCCATTCTTTCCAATTTTGGAGGGAAATTGAAGGATTTTCTCAAGATTTGCTTGATTTCACTTTAACTTGTTGTCTCCTGCTTTTGAAGGAGTTTCCACGTCTCTTTTCAACATCCCTATTTTTTAGGGATTCCCCTAAAATTTAGGAGCCAAGATCATTGGATAGAGAATTTTGCCACAATTCTGAATCTATGAAATTTTCCACATTTTGTTGAGATTCGGTGTCTAAAAATAGCAAATTCGAAAATTTGCCTGAGGGGATTTTGCCTTTTGATTCATCCTTGACCCCTTGGCTTCCATGCCTTAGTCAAAATTTCAATTTTTCAAGCTTGGGCATGGAATTCACTGTCTTGGAATTTTATCATCATTTCCTTAGCCATTTCAACATTCTTCTCTTGGGCACAATTTTCCTTTGGTTGAGGAATTCAATGACCTCCAAATTTTCCTTACTACTTGACTTCGGGCGCCCTCCACAGGGCTAGGGCAGAATTTTACCTGGGAGAAGGAATTCCTAGTTTTCAATATTCTCCGTGCTCTACCCATTTCGGCACCCTCCATCATTCCTAGGTGCTATTTCTTCAAGAGGGAGGAATTTCATCATGTTTGAACCTTCCTCCATTACCTCCATTTGGCGCCCTAGCTCATCCTTGGGCGCTATTCTTCATGAGGCGTGGAATTCACACTTTTTCATTCTCTTCATGCACACCTCATTTTGGTGCCTAAGGCCCCTCTAGGGCAGAATTTTCACTTTATCATGGAATTTTGAATTTTTTACATCCTCCATGGCATGTTCATTTTGGCACCTTCCATCAGGCTAGGGCGCATTTGTCACTAGGAAGGAAATTTCAACCCTTTCATAAATTTCTTGCACCCCCCACTTTGGCGCCTTCCATCAGGCTAGGTGCATTTCACACTTGGTCAAGGATTCTTGCAATTTGTCCATTGTCCATGCATACTCCATTTTGGCTCCCTTGCTTGGCCTTGGGCGGAAATTTCCCCTGAGGAAGGAATTCATCTCCTTGTCCATCCTTCCTTGGTCCCTCTAGTTTAGCGCCCAACTACATACCTAGGTGGAATTTTCACTCTGGCATGGATTCTGCAATTTCCATGTTATCCCTGGACACTTCGATTTAGCGCCCAACTACATACCTAGGCGGAATTTTCACTCTGGCATGGATTCACTCAACTTTCAAGCTTTCCAAGGACACTTGGATTTAGCGCCCAACTGTATACCTGGGCGTTAAAACCACATGATGGAGGATTCTTCATTATTTATGAATTCCGGACTCAATTAGATTTGGCGCCTTGTTCCGAGTTCATGTGTGGATTTGTCCCCGGTATGGAAATTCATCATTCAATCTTCCAGACTTAGAACATTTTGGTCTCCTTGTGGTTTTGAAGTGTCTTCCTGGAATTGGGTGAATTTCTGAGCTTTCTATTTCAGGCATGGGCTTCCAACACTTAACCATTTTCTGGCTTTCTCTGTTCGCTTTCTGACTTTCCGAAATTAGAAATAGTTGCAAATGCTTGATCTTTGTCACCTTGCCCGAATGGTCCTGTCAAAACAAACTTTCCAAAAATAGAAACCTTTAAAGTGTCAGCGTTAGACCCCTAGACAGGACACATGAATGACTTACTACAAATAGAAACTTACTAAAAATAGTAAGTTTGATTTTTGGCAAAATGACGACATTCCAGGACTCAGAAAAATCCCTAAAAATAGGAGCTTTCTAAAAATAGAAATTTGCTCTGTTTTGGCTCAAATTTTATTGGGAGGTTCCTTGAAGGGTCCTGATTCCAGTTGTATGTTCAGTTTTCCAAAACCCTGACAGAAAACCCCTAAAATCTAGGACAAAAGGCAAAAAACCTAAAAAAAAGAGAGAACAGGCCCTGGACTTCACCAAACTTGCCCAAGCGAAAGGCAGACCAGCTCAAAATGACCCCCGAACATCCACAAAGTGGAGAGACTGACTAGATTGCCACCAAAACACAAAAAAAAAAAGACCAAACAACCAAAAGGGGCTAAAAGTTAGGGGGGTCCCTATCTGGGATGGGGTGGTGTGTGATTAGGTCACAACAAGATGGCTGCTATTCCTGATTGGCTGATGAGAAGTATGGAGAAAAGTAAGAAGATGATAGAGGTATAGCCTATTGATGACATTGATGACTACCTAGCTAGGAGTGCTAAGGAGAAGGAACCCAAGAGAGCAGAGATTTTGTCGCACATAGCTAGAGATGAGACAGGAATGCGGATTGCGCAAATTGCTACTCCTATTGCAGGAGTAACAGCAGATATTGCTACTCCTATGGATTTCCAGATCACTTCCGTTGCCCTTGGTCATACATCCAGAGAGCAAGAGTTTCAGGAGGCTGGTGATAACCTCAAGGCGATCAACACAAGGTTAGAAAGAGAAATTGCAGAGAAGGAAAGGTGCAGAGAAGAGAATACCAAACTTAGAGAGTATATTCCAGGGATAAGGCGTGAAAATCCCACCCTTATTTCCCCTATTGCAGTTGACCATGGAATGCATTCACACTATGAGGCAGCGAGAGATACACTCTCGAAGGTGGAGAAGTGGATTGACAGTGCAAGAGAGCAAGCAGATGATTTCCTTACTCAGTTTGTCCATGCATATGATAGGACAACCGGGCTCGTGTTTAGAATCTAGTATTTGGAGGGAGTTTGGGAAGAATTTCGGCCTATTCAAGAGAAGACTATTCCACGCCTCCAGACTTTGAAGAAGATTCCTCATTCCACCCTGGTCAGCGAGAACATTGTGCACAGTGGAGACAGATATGATTTCCATGGCTAGTATTGTTCATTAGCTGTGAAGAAATCAACTTATGAGAACACCCAGTCGAGTTGTGTGGAGATGGAGGGATTGATTCAGGACATTTAGATGAAGATCCTTGCCTCGATTGAGAAATTATTGGGTGTTGATGTTAGTGATGCTAGTGGTTTACACTTAGCCGAATTAAGAGACAAGATGAAGTTTATGTATTTTTGCCAGTTGGACTCTTTGAAGAAGAGTCAGATGGATGACTTGATCTCTTTGTTGATTCACATTCATAGTTCGCCCAAGCTTATGCTAGATTGGGAGACAACTTTGGATGCTTGCTCGGATTCATTGGATGTGATTGATTTACAACAGGATACCTTGCCTAGCATTTCCATGGAGGAGTTAGATTTAGTATTGGCTAGATTCTTGGAGTATGCTAGGAGACAGAGAGATGCAGGGAGGAATCTTCTAGAAGATTCCCTATTTGATGATTAGGTATCTTTCTATTGGGCCATATGTTGGTGGCACCATTTTTTATGTAAACCCTAATTAGGGCAATTCTAGGGTTTTGTTGGCATGATCTTGGCCATTGATCTTGGATCAGTCTTAGCCATCCATTTTGTAAGAGACTCTATATATAACTCCTTGTCTCTCATTTGTAAGAGAGAGTTTTGTAGAATTGTTGGTATATGCTGCAGCTATTTGAATCATAATCATTGTTCAATTGTTGGTGATTTTGCTCTTCAAGTGTTGTATTTGCATTCATAGTTCTCAATTCCTCGAAGTTAGATTAGATTTTAGATTAGAATTAATTTTTCATGTGTCTTGATGATGGCATGGCTTTTTGAGTGAAAGAATTGTTGAATTTATTTGTGTGGAATCCTTAATCCATACCACTAGCCTCTTGCCACTGGTAAGTGCGCCTTGTGTGGTCAACTGGAAATTTAAGTAAGCTTAACTTCAATTATTTATGCGTCCCTTGACAAGCATCAACTTGGATGGTGTCAACGTTTGATGGTGATAGTCTGAAAATCCTTAAGTATACCTTAGACGATTGCACTAAGCTTGTGTCAATACATATTTGTGATACCTTGCCCGGTTTGATTCCACTGGATCTGTTCATCATTTCCTACATTCCTAGGCTTAGAATAGATTTCCTGAACCCTATTCCTTTTGCCCATTTTTTAGTAAGAAGTAAATCCAGAGCCATATTGATAAATCTTAAGTTGTCAGCACACCTATCCCGCATCCTCATAATCGAAGAAGATAATCCAAGCATTTGCGTAAGTTCCCAAGTGAACACAACAATTCACATCGACCATTGAGTTACCCACTCGTCAAGACCTAACATGTAGAAACCTTGGAATCATTCTAGTTGATCTCATTCTTAGCATCTGAGGTGATTTTGTTCAAGAGAGGGTAAATTATCTTGGTAAATTATTCTGTATTTTTATGTGCGTAAAATATACATCAATAGCTATGCATTCAGATCAATCCAACAAGGATTATAAAGATAAAAGATAATTGAATTGTTGTAAATGAAGATTCTCCTTTTGAGGGAGATGTTCAATAATGACTGAAAACCAAATGATATACCTCCTTATGAAGTTTGTTTGTCTCCAAGTGGAATTAGGGTTTCATGAAGTCTTTGACAAAATAGGATGTGAATCTCCACTTCAATGCTTGAATCTTCACTTTGTTGCCGCTCCTAAGCTTGAAGGAAGACTAATTGCTAGCTCAATTGCTTGAATGCTTGATGTCAAATTGAATTTCATGTGTGTGTATCCTCAAAATGAGAGGGGAAAGCCTCCTTTTATACTTGCTCATTGAAAAACTTGCTAATTTCCTGACATGAGCCAACAGAGAGCTAGAATTCCCGCTCAATTTTGAAAAGGCAAAAAGGGTTTTAAAGAGGGCCCAATTGAGGAGGACAAAAGTGTGGTGCTCTAGTCCTACCCCAATTTAGGGCTAGGACAAGGTGACCACTTGGTGCAAAAATAAAAAATGTAGTCATTCTTGAGTGATATTGTTGTGCCTGCACACATTACCCCATCTCAAACAGGGAACCCCCTCCTTCTACTCGAGAATAAGAGAGAAGGTAAATGCTTCATGTTAAAGCCGAACAACTTGAGGCTAGTAGAGTCCCGAATTTATGTTCAAGCGATGAGGAGTCGAGACAAATCATGTCGCCTTCCAGGAACTCAGAAATGCCGATAGAAGCCTCGATAAGAATGATCATATGTGAAATCCTTAAGGCATAAAAAAAAATAGACGGAAAATTCGGGATTTGTCCCCACATTCGCCATGTTGAGACATGGACCAGTTAGGACTCGAATCGAGGTCCTTCCATACGTTGGTGGAGTGCTCTACCACTGAGCTACTGGCCCCTCTTGGACTAGTCCATCGTCGATCTGGGTGTGGCTTATTTCCAACACCAACACCCCCCCTTAAGCCACACCTCTCGTGTGCTTGGGGCTCCTAGCTTGGACCTGGCTCTGATACCATGTTGAGACATAGACCAGCTAGGACTCGAACCTAGGACCTTCCATACGCTGTTGGAGTGCTCTACCACTAAGCTACTGGCCCCTCTTGGACCAGTCCATCCTCGGTTCGGGTGTGGCTTATTTCCAACACCAACATGCCGAAGAAATCCCTTCACAAACGCTCTCAAATGCTGAGAAAAAATCCCGTGGGGGGACATGACACGATTTTCATATACCCCCTGCGACTTCCCTCAAGCCCCTTCATATTGCCGATAAAAGTCTCAATGGTGCCCCAAGTTTGGCGAATGAAAGCAAAATGAGAGAAATCTCCTCCCAAATCCCCTGCAAAATCCACAAAAATACCAAATGTGCCCCATATGAATATTTAGCGCAGAAGATCAAAGCCGAAGTTTTCCCCTAAGTTCGACGTTTGAAGACAGCAAGAAGAAAATCACACGTCTCAGTCAAAAAACCCGAATTTGCAAAATAGATAGGTCAAATGAGAAGTCGCCCATTCTAATAAAAATGTCTGAATTTTGCTAGTGAAGGGCGTTTGAAACCATCCAAAGCAAACTCGCATATTTTTCCCTAAAATCGCGAACTTCATAAGGCAAAGGGACGCGTTGAAAAATGTTTCGGCGATTTCCATCCTTTTGCAAGAAAAGAATGAAAAGGAAAATTTTGCATTTCTTGTAAAATGTTTGAATTTTGGCTAAAGCGAGTGTTTTAAAAGTTTAAAATTTGCAGAAATAAAGTTCGCACATTTTTGTAAAAATGACGAGTTTCATATCAAAGACAAAGCTTGCACTTTTAAAAAGGGTCTAAGTCTAAGTCGCACATATTGTGCAAAAGGGCCGACTCTCATAAAAAGAGAAAGGGCTATTTTAAATGAAACAAAATTCACACATTCTCATTAAAACTCCCGAGTTTTAGACTATAGAGGAGGGTGTTTGAAACAGAATGAAGCAACCATAAAATCGTCGGTCTCAAAGTCACTGAGTTCCATTTCTGAAAGGGCATTTAGAGGTTCGATAGCCGAAGCCACAAGGGTGGAAAACAAAAGGAAGTAAATCGCACATTTGCACTCAAGTCGCTGAGTTTCCATGTGATTTCAAGTGTTTGAATATAAAACCTAAACTCGGCAAACAAAGCTGAAGATATCACAAAAGGATCAATCGGAAGAACTTCAAGGTTCTGTTATGTAGGATCTCTACTCATGGATAAGCACCAGTGATCGTTGTGTTTACTGTTTAACAAGGGGCCTTACGTACTTTCAAGGAAAGCTTGTTCGTACAATTAATTTTCTAATGAGGAAACGAGATTCTCTTAATACTAACTGATGTTTCAAAAAGATCAAAAGATAAAGGTTTTAAGGAGGTGATATTTAAACTAATCCTAAAGAACGACTCAATGAGGACTGGTCTTGATAAAACTCTACCAATTTCAGTATTGCCAAAGATTACAACTCCACTGGAATTGGTGTGATCTTCTAAGGGGATTCAATGGTTTTCAAATCATCAATGGGATAGATACTATCAATAGGATACATATCAATATCACAACAATGATTAACTTTCAAACAATCTTAATGCCTCCAGTTGACCACACAAGGCTTATTTACAATCAGTAAGGAGCTAGTGGTTTGGATTATGAGTTTTACCGAAGATCAAGCACAACATTCGTCCTTCAATCTTAAAACTTAAATGCTATTCCCACTAAGAGTGATTCAAGAAGATAAACAACCATGAAAATAGCCACAAGGATTGCAATAAAACACCATAACTTCAATATTTCATTGATCTCATAGCCAAATAAAACAACAATTGTTCAACTTTCTCTCTTCACTGCTTATTTCTTTGTTGCTGACAATATTAAACTTATTTCTCTTTTAACTCTTTAAAATGAAATGAGTGAGGGCTTAAATAGCACTCTCAAATACAATGAACGGCCTGGATCAAAAGAAGATCAACGGCTGAGATTCTAACACCTACACCCTAATTAGGTTTTGTTACAAAAAAGTCCCCATTTAGATAAACATTATCAATCCATAGCCAATAGGAATTGGCACAAATAACGAGGAAACATAGCCCAATGGGAATAAAGTTGCCACATCATTTTATAACAACTTTTCATCTAGAACTTTGTTCCCTTTCCTATGCTCTTTTCTAGCATATTCAATGAATCTGGATGTAATCCCCTCAATCTCAACAATGGGAATCTCATGAAGATTCTTCATTCGTTCTTCCAAGTGGAGGACTTGATCAAAAGCAGTGAGAAGAGTCGTCTCCCATCCAGGCTCTAGCTCTTTTGTTTTCTCAATCAGGAACATAGTAGCATACATCCAACCTCGTTGCTCCTTTGTGACCAAGTTCTCTTCCTTACAAAAATGATCCTGATCCTATCTTCCAACTCTTGGACATCCACATCTGTCTCGATCTTAGTCCTTCTATTAAGGATCATACACAATACATCAAACACCCTCTCTTGAATAGGGTGGATGGTGTCTTCAACTCGGCTACATTTGGTATTGATATCTTCGAAAAGAACTTCCTTCATCTGGAGCAAAGTTGACCATTGTAGAAGGCTATGAGCTTCTCCATCCATTATCTTCTCTTGTGCTAGAACCTGTCTCGGTGTCCTTATCACTTGCAAGACCGGGATGACAACATCTCTAGTGTGAGCGAATGCATCCATAGTTATCAATAGATTATGAATGATCTCAAGAACCTGGATAGCCCGATGGACTGTCTTCATCATCCTTGTTGCAAATTCAATGGCGACCTTGTAAGATTCATCAATCCAAGAACTCATGAGTTGGGCTAAGTTCTTCATCCTTTCTGCCTCATTTACTGATTCGGGAGGAAGTGCATGCAAAGGTGATATTGTTGGATCTTGTCGTCTCAATGGCTGACAAAGATGACTAAAGTAATTTCTCCAAGCATTAACCTCTCTTTCTAGCTTCTTATTCTTTTCCATTTCTTCCTTGAGTTTGTCATTAAGTGCTCTCACTGAATCAGTTGCTTCTTCCATGGCCTGCTCGGAGGTAAGCGGACCAAGATCAAATGTCTCTAGATCATATTCCTCTGCTAGAATCTCATCCTCATACTTGTCTACCACTGGTGTAGCTATCTGTACCTTTCTGGATCCTACTTCATCTCTAATTACCTTTGACATCTTTGTGGCCTTCCTTTTTTCGATCTCTTCATGGGAACTTCCTATGAGACTTTCCAAGTCGAACACTTGTTCTTCTTCCTTGACCACAACTACCCTTGTCAGCCTTTCCTTTAGCCAATCTGGAATAGAAGACTTTCTTTCCCTCACTTGTATTTCCTTAGGCAGAGGTCTATCTTCTCTGAAGGGGGATGTTGCTTCATCATCATTCCTTCCTTCTTGTTGTTCATTAGCCCCAACCTGGAGAGATTGAATTGATGAATGCTGAGGTGTTTGTCCTTTACCTTGTTTATCATTCTGCACCATGGATTCCATAGACTCATCAATCTCATACACTATCTATCTTTGATCTTCTCTTTGACTTGTTTCTTTTTCATGCCTAGAAGACGTACTCGGTGGATGATCAAGATTCACCTTTTGTTTCTTCTTGGAAGGCTCTCTCTTCTCAGGTCCTTCTTTTCTCTTTGATCCCTTGGAATAAGAAGTATTCTCACTCACACTTGCTTCTCCTTCTTCCGTTCTTGTTTCCAGGGTGAATGTCATGGATACATTTTGCTCCTTCAACTTTTGATGTTGTACGTCCACCCATTTGCGAGTGCAAGTTAAAACGGGATCCATCAATGCTCTTAGGTCTACAATTTTGGGCTCGTTCCAATCTATCTTCACCTCTTTATCCTCCTTCTCATAGGAAGATTGGAGATATCTACCACTGTCCTGGGCTTGATCGGCTACTCTATAAACCTTACATTTCCTAATGAGATCCAAGGGTAATCTGGAATGCATCTTTCTTTTCACCTCTATATCATCCTGAATATTCATCCAGAAGTCCTCTACTTGAAACTCATGCTTGTATTTCTTCCCAACTGTCTCTTCCATGTGACCATGAGGGTCAAAATTCTCTCTAGAGGCAAAGGATGTGAATGAATATAGAGATAACTCCTTCTCTACATCCTCCACCGCTTGAGAATTAGGACACACTTCAATTGAATTCCCTAGTAGAATGGGTATAGGGATTCCATTTCCATGCTTATGTCTTGATGCTCTAGCATAGGCTGCCAACTGTCTAGTCACCTCAAGTAATATTATCATATATGTAGGATACCTTGGCAACATATAGGGAGGTGAAGGACATCCATGAATTCTGATGTATCTGAATTTTGGAAACTGAATGAACCATGCACCATGCTTCTTCACGAGTTCTTGTGCCTCCAGAGACAATTGGTGATGAATCCCTCCTTGCAATGTCTTGGTGATATACATCGTGAAGGTGTCATTGATTAGCTTGTAGTTATTCCTTGGCGGATGATGTAGTTGAACATAAGAATCACAAACTCTTATTTCTCTGGGTCCTCTCCCAACAACTCCTCTGTGTGGTAGCCCTGCATACTCAAAACTTCTGACTAAGGAATATATAACATATGAACTCATATGAAATGACTTGGTAGGGGCTAGCCTCCTCAACTGCACGTCCAGGTTATTACTAATGATTCTAGCCCAATTGAGCTTTCCTTTCCCTTAGACAATCACTTGTATGAAGAAGAACATCCATTTGTCGAAGAAGAAGGCTTGAGAGGCACCAATAACCTGATTGAGCATGGTTATCAAGTCCTTCAATTCTTCTTGGAAATCAATTTTGTGCGGCGTATTGGGAATCTTGTTCAAGCGAGGTCTACTCTTGAGTAACCAATTCCTGTTGATGAAGTTCAGACAGGAATCAAGATCATCCTCGTAGATAGACCTAGCTCCTTCCAAACTTTTGTAGATCATGTCTCTCTGCTCCGGGAGATGAAAAGCTTCACTTATAGCTTCCTCTGAAAGGTAGGCTAAGACAGTTCCATCCTCAGCTACGATCGTCCTTGAATGTGAATCATAGTGTCGGGCACATTCAATCATCAATTCGTGACTCTTGACTGCAGGAGGGAAACCTGCAGCCTTGCTGATGCCACTCTCAATTATCCTCTTTGCAACAGGTGACGGTTTGCCGATGTAGGGTGCTTCTCGAAACTTCTTCACATTGAAGTTTCCTAGATTGGTGTCTCCGATATTGCTCCACTTGGACACGATCCTAGTCTCCAAATCATCATTCTTCTGATCCTCCTTGATGAGAGCCTGCCAGGTAGTGGATCCACTGGCCTTGGGGGTCGTCATTTGATACCTACAAGAAACGCTTAAGTTAGGTTTGAGCAGGATATCTTAAGATCGGAGATTTGAGACCTTTCAAGGAAATAAAAAGATTATAATTTGAAAATAATGTGATAAATCCTTAGAATTATGAATTTTCAAATTGATATTATTTATGAATTAAATCAGATTATGCAAGACTTAACCTCACAAAGGATTGATATAGAAAATTAAATCAAATCTTCAACATGCCTTCAAAAATCTGATTATACGTACCTCCTCCTTGATTTTTAGCTATCAGCCTTGAAAAAATGGATAAAGGAAAATGAGAATTTGCTGGATAAGAGGTCTTTGATCTGAATTTCAGATCCTCCCTTTTGATGACTTAACCTTCAATCAGCTTCCAGCAAGAAGTTCGCCTTCAACCAGCTTTCAAGTATTCTTCAAAATCTGGAAATTCACCTTCAATCTGCTCAATTTTGCACCTCTAAATCTGCTCTTCTAATTCGCATAGGAGAGAATGAATAAATGACAAATGATTTCACAAAACACACTTCTCCTTTATAGGTCGCTGACATTATTTGCCCAATAGGCCGACTTGACAAATGCATAAATAAATAAAATAAAACCCTCTACAAGTTGGCCGACTTGGTGTAATGTCCCCTTCTCAGTGATGTGCATTTAGTGGTCCATTGGCCTATTCCGGAGACCCGTAGGCTATTTGGAAAGGAGAATTAGGGTTTCCAACTTTTGTGGAGTTCTACACAAGCTTTTTAGGGTTTGTCAGGAGGGAATTCTTCAGTTCTGCTTATGGTTTCTTTTTGGGTTTTCCATGAACTCTAGAGTGGCATAACATGCATTTGATTCTTTGGTGAAGGCAGAACTTACTATTTTAAGTAAGTTAGGGTTTGGATGTTTGGTCGATGTAGTTCTATTGAGCTTTCCAAGCTCTTTCTCTACGTGCGAAGATTATGTTCTCGGAGCAGTATTTCTTGACTTACTATTTTTACTAAGTGGTTTTGTTGAGCATTTCTATTTTGAGCAGTCTCAAACAGGGTCGTGACTCAGCATAGTTCAGTGGTCTTCATCGCACAGCATCATCCTTGATTTTGGTATTAATCAGTATTGGAGTTATAAGTTATTTAATTAAATATTAATTCCTTATCCTAAGGTTTGATATTTAATTATTTTTATTACTGATTAATTGTGTTATGGGGCAACTTAGGAAAAATATCTATCTGCTAGCAATATTGTTATTTTCCTAAGTCAATGGCATTAAAAAAAGGTGGCGTTGAGAAAGATGAAATATTTCATGTTTTTATTATTTTATATCGCAAAGTTGTCACCTAGGAAAAAGTTCGAACTTTGCCTAGGGAATTTGGGAAAATTAACGCCATGTCTAGGGGAGGCTATGACATGAAATGAAATTGAATTTCAATGGTTTTGGGCACCATTTGCATTTGAATTTCAAAGGGAAAAATCTATAAATACAGGTGCTTGGCCTCTCATTTGGTATCAAATGAATTTGCATCGTTATGCTGCCGAATTGGCGATTGAAAAATCTGAGCTTCGAAGTGTGGCTTCCTAGCTAAGTCTCAGTTTCGTACTTGCAAGATAGTACCTAGCTGTGTTCATGTATTCCCAATGTTTTTGGTGAGTAAGTTGCAGATTGTGGAGTGTTTTCTAGTTGCTGGTCGCAAGACTACTGAAAGTGTATTTTGCTTGCACCTCTTGGCCAAGCGATTCCATCATTCTGGGTACCAGCTCATCCTTCCTTCCTACCACTGGCGATGCATATTGTAAGTTTTTAGCATCTTATTTTGAGTGTGGATTTTTATATTGAAAATCGAACTTCCCAGGTTAGGCATGGGGTTTAGTTAATTCATTGGGAAGCATGCAAAATAAATATGGGTGTTTCGATGGCTTTCCTTGGGTTTGTTCTCATTGTGGCGGGTATAGAAATTGTTTAGAACAGATTTTGGGTGAATTGGGTGAGTAATGAGAGAGTTATGAGCATTTTAGTGAATCCACAAGCTGTTGGTTTTGCAATTCCAGCCTGCAAATTTTTTATGTTAGCAGAAATTTCATGTTCTTATTTGGATGTTCAGCATTACTCTCTTCTCACATTATCTTGATTATTGTAAGATTAAGTAGTACTACTACTAACCAATTTTGCCTTGTAACTCTCACCCCGTTGAAAAGTGGAAGAGGCTGGCTTGCCGCCTATTTTCAAGTAAATTGTAATTCAGTCCTCCCACTGCATAAGTGGTCGAGTGATGTCTGATTGTAATGGTCCTCCCGCTGCATAAGCGGTTGAGTTGAGTTTGTTTTGTAATTTTAGTCCTCCTGCTAAAATATTGCGATCGAGTGATTTGTGCCTTTGTGTGTTTCTCTTGGCTAGTTCACTTCCAAGTTTCTTGCATTCCCGCTGGATAAGCGGAAGGGATTGGCTTGCCACCCAGTATTGTATTTCATTTCATCTTTCAGTAGTTTGAGATCTAACGATCCCCTATTCACCGTATGCTCTCACCTTCCCACATTGGGCACTTGGTGATCAGAAAGTGGAAGGGTTGCAGTCTTCAGCAAGTTTTTCAGTTTATGCTTTCTAACCTTAACGGGTTTTTTGTTGTGGATGATTATTATTGGCCTAAAAAAATTATCCAGGATATTACACTTGATGATAAAATGCAAAAAAATGTGTTGAGCGCCAAAGTGTAGATTTTTTGATTTTTGGGATAATTTCAAAGCCTAAAGGTTGATTTTAGGTTGATTTTGCCAATCTTAGGAATCGCTTAATCAAGGCTTATTTTCTTGCTTAATCAAGGATAAGGCTTAGTGAGTGATTTGAAATAGGAAAAATGTGCCTTGAGGAGATTCGCATGTGAATTATTTGAAGAGACAATGTAAATCTAGGAGATGTTTTTCTTAGACACTAGAATGTCCATGGTATGAGAGAGGTTTAGATCACCCCAAGGAGGCTTGTTTGACTATCTCACTTAGTTATATTTACTCCATTAATCAACATCTTCATGACCTTGACTTTTCACCCCTTCGTGCTCTTATCATCATTTCTTTGCCTAGTCCAAACAAGGTGAAAAATAGGCATCTCCAAGGATTTTGCCATGGACCCTTTGGAAGGGTCAGGAGCGATTTTCTTGATTTTGTCTCAATTACCTTATTTTTTCACTCCAAAATCCTCTTAAAGGTGAGCATATGCTTGTTTTAGCTCAACAAAACCTAGGCATTCAATTCTTTAGTTGCTAACATGGGCAAATTAGGTGATGATGAGAATTTCGCTCTGGACCCTTTGGAAGGGTCAGGAGCGAAATTCCTTCTTTAGGTCAAAACTCACCTTTGTTTCATAGACAATCTCTTTTAAGGCAATCTCTAAGGTCCATTCACCTTGATCACTGACTTGGCTCAACATTATCTTGAAGAAATAATGACATTTTGTGAATTTCGCTCTAGACCCTTTGGAAGGGTTAGGAGCGAAATTCACCTTTTAGGCTTATTTTTCCATCTCCTTCACTTCAATTCATCTTGCAAGGCTTAAATAACCTCACTCCAATCTCAACTACACTCTAGGAATCAAAATCCTGACTTGACACAAGGAGGAAATAGTGGGTTTGAGGAATTTCGCTCCTGACGGAATTTCGCTCTAGACCCTTTGGAAGGGTCAGGAGCGAAATTCACCTTTTGCTTGCTTATCCACACTCAACTCCATTCTCTTCACTTCAACTCACCTAAACTCCCTCATTTTGAATCCACTTCTCAACTTGGCAACATTTGCTTGATCTTCAAAAGGCTTAATAAAGAAAATTCGCTCAAAAACCTAGCCAAGGACAGGACCTATCCACAATTTCGCTCTGGACCCTTTGGAAGGGTCAGGAGCGAAATTCATGATTTGGCTCAATTCCTTCAAATTTGATAATCACTGGCAAGTCAAAGTCGCGCCCAAGGACTTCTTCTTGAATTTACCTTAGCCCACATTTGATCTAGCACAAAGTTGAGAGAAAAGAGAGGTTTTGAGAAAATTCGCTCTAGACCCTTTGGAAGGGTCAGGAGCGAAAATCTCATTCTTGACTTGATTCTTCATCCTTTCAATCTCATTCTTCATTACAAGATAAAATTTCATCGTTTCTCATCCAAGGAACAAAGTTTTAAGCCCAAGCAAGGTTAAAAAAATAGGTTTGTAAGGAATTTCGCTCTAGACCCTTTGGAAGGGTCAAGAGCGAAATTCACCTTCTAGGCTAAAAATCCTTCACATTCTCACATCTCATCACTTCAATACTAGAATGTAGGTCCAAACAAAGAAGGAAATGAGGTTTATGGGAAATTTTGCTCTGGACCCTTTGGTAGGGTCAGGAGTGAAATTTCCATTCCTAGACAAAATCCTCACTCTTCAACACTTTCAGACATTCCCAAAGGCAAAAAACATGTCCATTCTTCCTTTCAACATGCCTTGGATATTAAAATTTGGTCAAACAAGGAAGGGAATGAGGTCTAGGTAGATTTTCGCTCTGGACCCTTTGGAAGGGTCAAGAGCGAAAATCATGATTTGGGCTTGATTGTTCATTTTTCCAACTTCAATCTTCTCTGGGAGGCAAACATAGATCATTCTCCACCTAAGGAACAAGGTTTGAAGCCCAAACAAGGGAGCAAATGAGGTTTATAATGAATTTCGCTCTGGACCCTTTGGAAGGGTCAAGAGCAAAATTCGTACTTTGGGCAAAATCTTCATCTTTCAAAGCGTCCAACTCCCTCTCAAGGCAAGAAAATACCAATTCACCTTCCAACATGCCAACGCCTAGCCAAAACAAGGAAGAAAATAAGAGCTATAAGGATTTTCGCTCTAGACCCTTTGGAAGGGTCAAGAGCGAAAATCATGTTTTGAGCTTGATTCTTGATTTTTCCCACTCCAATCCTCTTCAGGAAGAAAACATAGATCATTCTTCTTGCATCTCCACCAAGATCCTAACTCTGGCTAAGGGAAAAATGAGTGTTTTCAAGAATTTCGCTCTGGACCCTTTGGAAGGGTCAAGAGCGAAATTCTTGTTTTGGGTTGATTTCACACCTCTTTCCTACTCAATTCACCCTCAAACTTGGTTAAATTCACTTCTTCTTGTCACCCTTATGCCTTCTTGCCATCCACTTGGCTCAGAAATCTTCATTTTTCATGTCTTAGGCCAAAATTGAGGGTCAAATGAGGATTTCGCTCTGGACCCTTTGGAAGGGTCAGGAGCGAATTTCCTCTTCCAGGCTAACTTCCATCATTTTGTGGTTTCAATCCTTCTTCCTAAGACAAAAATGCATTCTAGTCCCCGACACCATGCAGTAGAAGTTTCAAACTTGGTCAAGACAAGGAGCAAAGCAGAGGAAATATGAATTTCACCTTGGACCCTTTGGAAGGGTCAGGAGCGAAAATCTTGGTTTTGGCTCATTTTACACCTCAACCCTCCTTTCCTTGCCTTGGATATAACTTTCCAAGAATTCTTCAATCATCATCAAGTGAATTTGCTCATCAGTTCCTGAAATCGCCCCCTTGGCCGCTGACTCTGCTTAATAGGCTTTGACCTGGAGGAAAACAAGACCCTGACAAGAAAACCAACAATCCAGACCTACCCTGACCTGAGACCTACCATCTCTTTCACTCAATCTATCCATCTTCATTCCCTTGAAAGGTAAAACACCTCTTGTGACAACCCTAGGGTTCAAGGTAGACAATATCTGACTTCCCAAATCCAGACTTTACTCAACTTTGAAAGAAACCCTAAGATGAGCTCTTGGAGAGAAACCCTAATCTACCTAGCCTAGGCGACCACTCACTCACTCCAAACCCCTAGCAAGCAGAGAAAACCTAACTAAGGGAAAGCAAAACCCAAGAAAAAGAGGGGGTCCCCATTCTAATGGGGCGATGTGTGAAATGGTCACAACAGGATGAAAGGTCAATAGTTTTGGGTTTTTACAAGTTAAAGGATGACGAATCGCCCTAGAAAGTCGCTCATCTCATCCCAACGCCCAAGTTTCACTAGGCATTAAAAAATTCTTGCATCTTAAAAGACCGAGTTAAACCAAAGTCGCTGAGTGTCTTTCGACACTTATTTATTAAATTCATTTATATCTTTTCGAGGTGATTAATTCAAATTCAAATTGATTGTTTGCAGATCGCGATCAACACTAGGAGGTGAGAATGCAGAACCTGCCGCATAGCGCAAGGTCGAAGCGATGGAGCACAGAGAATCCGCCACCACCAGACGACAAGTTGAAGTCCACCCTCAAGACCGAAGACAAAGATCAATCAGAATGCTACAAAATATGCATTCTCAAAAATACATAGCTAGAATTAATTCCAGAAAGTCAGTTTGCAAAACTGAATTGTTTAATGTAAAGGACTGCTTGTGGGGCCCACCTAATGTATTTAAAATGAAGGGACATAGGTCAGTTATTTCCAACTACCAAATTGACCAAATTGATGTCAAATAGTGGTCGGTAGTTGAGAAAGTGGTTGGGAGAATAACTGAGGATTAACTAGGCATGGGTTAAAGTTGCCAAGTTTATAGAAGGTAGATCAAGGCCCTTGGATGCAATCAATCCTAGCCTTCGATTCAAATTGTAAACTCTATAAAAGGCAAGAGCCTTCTCTTGTAAAGGGTTAGAATAAGTTAGATTTTTAGACTCTTAGGGATTAGTAGTTAGATTTTTAGGAGTTAGAAGTAGTTGCAGTTTTCGTATTATTAGGAGTAACATAGAACTGCTACAGAAATTGTTGTAATAACAATTAAAATCAATATATGAACATTGATTTGGTGTTTGTTATTTTGGTTTTGTTCTGTTTGCATGGTTTCCTTCCAACTAGTTAGAAGTAGAGTTCAATGATTTCGATGGCAAAATGTGGGGGGTATTTGATGCATTTCAAATTCATACCATTGGGGACCTACTGATTGTAGGTCACCGTGCATGGTTAGGCTGAACCCAAAAACTGTGCTTAGTTCAACTGTAGGTATTCGTTTCAAGCTGCGCCAAAATTGGGTGCCTAGATGAGTATCTCCGGTCTGAAAATCCTTCATCCCCTTGGAGATTGCACTGTTCTTGTTGAGTTGTGAGGGTGTCTCTGGCGAAACAAGAATTGGTTTACCGAAATCTGTCTACCCGCAGCACTAGTCATTCTTATCATTGCACTTAGGTCTCCTAAACCCTTCCTTTTTTTCTTTTTTTTCCAGCTTGAAAATCACAACATCGTTAGATGCAGACCGGTTTGTTGTGAACGTAAGCCCCCTTGTGTTACCAGCAAAACACATCAAACTATTGATCTATCCCGTAGTCATGACCTGACATTTGGAACCTTGAGGTTGTCCCCTTAGATCAACTAAAACAACATTAGGGATTCCTTACGCAAGAGAGGATAGGATACTCAACCACATTCTATTATGTGTTGGTCGGAGAGAGTTAGTTATCCAACTTTAGCCACGTCAACAAATATGAGCAGAATTAGGTCCTAGTCAAGCCTAGGGGCGCAAACACTAAGGTAGGGACCCAGTGTGGTCAAAATTGTACAAGGGTGCAATTTTAGGATGCTACAATTTCTTATATTTAGCCTGAACTTAAGATTGGGACAACAAATTAGATTTCAGTGACAATTATTATGTGGGAGTGCAAGATGTTGGGAATGAGAGCTAATGTTGACTATTTTGAGCTTACTCCTATGGTTCCTTGGGTTTGTTTCTTCAAAGATATTTTTTGAGTTGAATTGATTTTTGCAATATTTGATTACTCTTCTTACATGTGGTTTTTAGGTCTCTCATATAGGTGTCCAATAAGACAATGTGTAATGTTCCCAAACTATTCAACACGGGCCGTACGGTGGTGCATTAGCAAGGCCGCACGAAGTGGAGTGGAGGGGGGCTGCTGTACGGTGGAGAGGCCATACGGTGAAGAGGCCGTATGGTGGTGTGAGGTTGGATGACCGTACGGTGAAGGGAAGTCATATGGTGGTGTGGGGTGGAGGGTGTACGGTGGAGAGGAAGGAGTGTACGGTGTGAGTGTCGTACGAGGAAGTGAGGGAGGGGCCGTACGGTGATGCCAAACAGACCGTACGATGGAATACAAGAGGGTCGTACGGTGGTGGGGAGGTGTGTGGTGTGGCCAAAAGGAGGCTGTACGGAGGTGACAAGGTCTTTCGGTGGTGCAGAGGTACGGTGAGCTTGTGTGGTGACTTCCCGGAGAACCAGATCAACAGAGACGCAGCGGTAGAAGTAAACAATGATAAAATTCTAGATTTGCCAGATCCGGAACTATTACAATGACAAAATAGGGTGAGCGGTGATCCTCACCGAAACTGCAAATACCAAATAGGGAGGGTCTTTCACCTCCGAAATGGCGGAAACAGAACTCCAACAGGAATTCGCACAATAGAGAAAAGATAACAAAAATTCCCCTCTCCAACAATGACTAACATGGCCAAATATATGGGCTCCGGGAAACTTCCCGAAGGGTTACAAACGGGCCGACATGACCAACCAAAACTTGCCTAATCTAATTAAATAAAAGGGCCCGAAATATTTGTTATTAAGTTTGGGCCTTACAACAAAGTAATTAGATTTATTATTTAATTACATCGGGGATATCACACAATGCTTTGAGTGGATGGAGCTACAAACCTCCTAGGCTGACTTGGGATGCTAGAATCATATTTAGTTTCATTTTGGATCAAGATGGTGATTTTTCAATAGAGTTGCCATTGCTTGAGAGCAAGCAATCTTTGGGAAGGGAGGACTATAGTGTCCCCATTTTTGGGTTCTCTTGCTTTACAGTTGGCTCTGACCTTCTAAGTGTATGCCAGTCATATCAGAGTGGTTATTTGATGTTACCAGTGAGTTCAAATGACCTAGAGGACTCAAAGGGCACTTTTCGAGGTTATTTTTGGCTTTTGGTGTATTCTCCAAGATTCTTGCAAAGAGTGTCTATTTATGGTAAGTTACTCGATCGGATTCGATTATGTTCATTCATCATCTATATCACTCTTGTGCAATCAATTTTTTATTCTGAATGCATTTTGATCATTTTCACAACTTGGGTGTAATAATAGCTCGCTGGAATGAGAACAAAAAGCTTTAAATGTTGCATGCTTAACCTGGTGACTAAAAGTGCCAAAAATTATTAAATATTAAAATAAATCACTTTGTGGGGATATAAGGCTTAATTAATTAAAAGTGATTTTATATCATACTTTTCGAAAAGTTCATGTGTTGGTTATAAAAGAAGGCTGAGGGTCTCATTTGTAATATATAGAAGATGGAAAGATTGTTTACTTCTCTATAGAGATTTAGAGATTTGTGTCTATGGCCAATCTCTTGCCTATGGGATGAAAACCCCAAAGGTTTCTTGGAGTTGAGGACAAAAATCCTCTGTCTTCAACAAAGAGTTCCATATAGGGATCAACATAGTGTTAAAGTTTTGAGATGGGACAAGAACCCTTGTTCGTGGTGCATCTTCAGAGGTAAATCTAGACAAGGTTTGCATTTGTGCAAAAAGAGGTTTCAGTTTTGAGGCCGATTTACAAACTGAGTCAATACTATACCATTTCTTGCCACAATTTTCATTGTGTGTTGGGCATAGCAATAAACCCTTGTTGAAGCTCATAGGGATTGGATATGCTAGACGCATAGCCCTTTCCTAGTTGCTGGAGTTAGTTTGGAGTCAATTGGCACTTTGAACCAGGCATAATGTGTTGAGCAGGGTTGTGGTCTTTGCTGGTGTAAAGATAGGACGTGTTTGGCAGATTGGGCAATGTGATAAATGCTTGGAGGTGCAAACTATATTGAGCAACAAATCTTATCTGAACTGTGGTGATTTTGTGTGAGAAGACTCCTTCATGGTGTTGGGCGAGCATAATTGGGTCTGCAGGGGCATGGACATTCTTTAGTCCTCTTGCTGCTGGTTTATTCATAGTGGTGTGAAGGAGATTCCCTAAAATGTTGTGTGGTAGCTGAGGATGTTTGAGCTGCTGGGCGAATAACACTAGATGATGTTATGCATCAGAGAATCCATCTCTACAAGCTTTGTCACTCGAAAATTAATAAGACATCGATCCTTACATATCTAAGGTCAATTTATATGATTATGTGATGTAATCAGCTATGCAACTGTTATATGTTTGAATCTGCAATAAAGACAATTTGCTCTTGTATTTAAAGTCACATCTCTATCATAACAGCAGACTGCTGTTTTCTGGGTACTAGTTATTGTTGATGGTTAAATCACTGTATCTTTTTCTTCACACATGAGTACCAAAACATCATGAAAGTCACATGAAACCATTACAATTTGAAACATATATATTTCGGCAAACCCAAAACTTTCATCTTACAGACATATGCAAACTGTTTGACCAAAATTCTCATTGAGGAAAGTTGCAAAAATATCAGTGGGAAAGGTTTTTAAAATTGACAAACTGGGTTGGTCTCTTACACACTAGAGGAGGTTGATCCACAATTGAATTGGATTATTGAGGTTGAGGATCTTGTCTTCAGTGATGAAGACCTTGAGTGGGTTGACTAGGTGGATAGAAAAGTAGAGGTAGTAGCCATGGCATAGGAGGATAGAGCACGAGCAGATACCTTGGATGTTGGTGTGTCACTGAGACAGAGGCAGATATCATGGCTTCATCATCATCTAGGACCTATCTTAGATGCCCATGCAAGACTTGTCGTAATATTGGGTCGAGCGATGTAGGCTCCTCCAAGCCATAGATTTCTAATTTTTGTTTTCAACTTATAATGCCATGGATTTCATAATCCATGAGTTTTGTATACATTTGTCAATATTTATATGTCTAAATGTATTATTTCCTTAAGCTAAAATTTGTGTTATATTTATGTGATTGATGTGTACTTGTGTATGTGATCAAAGCAGCTTCTATATGATGAGTTTATTGTGTCTTTAAGGTTTATTTATTAAAGTGTGCATGAAACAAATTTTAAATTCTTAAAATCTCTAAATTTATGGGTTTTCCAATTTGTCCTGTTTGTGTTGAGTCTAGGCGCCACATCTAGGTTCAGGTAAAAAATTAGCTTACTGAGTCTTGGGTGACTCCGAGTCTTGCAACAATGATCTTGCCCTCTCCAATTTTGAGTTACATCATATAGATCTTGCAAAACCATCAAAGGAAATTTGAAAGAATTTGAATGTAGTATTTGGAGCAACAATGATTTATGTAAAATTTTCTTTAAAAATTCAATATTTGAAGTTCAAGATGACTGATGGAGTCACTATGTCAAGCCATGCAAACAATGCAAACAATTTGAGATCTCTTCTTCGTAACTAGCATAATTCAATGTTACATTTGATGATGAGTATGCTAAAACCATTTTACTTAACAACTTATCCTCACAATTCAGCAATGTCATCTTTACTCTTAGTCAAATTTCTTCTGAAAGTCTGGAAGATATGATTTCGGCTCTTCTAGCTGAAGAAAACAGAACTATTGTAGGAGTTACAAAAGACAACCCTCAAAATGGGGTCGCATTATACTCAAACCATAGAAAATATGACGAGGAGAAAAGCGGGGCAGAATGCTATTATTGCATGAAAATGGGCCATGCATCTTTGAATTGTAGGCTTTGAGTGAATGATGTTCTCAAAGGAAAGCTCAAAGGAACTAATGTAGCCATTGTTGAAGACCATCCAGATGTTGCTAATGGTGAAAAATTTGCTTTTTATGTTTTTAAATAAGTCTAGTTCTTCGAAGATAGGTAGAAAGATAGTGTAGACAAAGCCTAGAATGGATGGTTGCCCAGTTAGTTTGGGAGTTTGTGGATCTTGGGAATCATACCATTATGAGGATCATAAGACAACTTGATAGAGCTTTGTGAGTGTAGGTCAACATGGATCACTGTCCAATGGTTTGGGAGATTAATGATTTGAGAGTTTGGGGAGTAGCTAATCCAAGAACATGGGAATTCAGCTCAAGAGCTACACGTTTATGAGGGTTCAAGGCAGCTTTATGGAGTTCTACTTGGTGTATGGTCGATTTTTAAATTGATACTTCTGAAGAATGGCAAATTCATGGCTCAGGGTGTTTTTAGTTTGAACTTTGAAATGCTTTATGTTAGTTTGGTTTATTTCAGTACAATAAGTCTTAAGAGAGCTATTGGAGATAAATAAGACCTCTGCAATAAAGTGACTTTACATTAGATTAGCTTATTTTTATTTTTTAAGCTTTTGTCTTAACTCCAAATCCTATAAAAGGAGGTGATCCTATTTGTAATGTTTTATCCAGATATCAAATAGAAGAATACATTTTTGTATTCTATTCATTTTTGTGAAGATTCCCCACCATTTCTTTCCACCCATTACTCAAACGTGAGTGGAATGATATGTTTACCTCATGAGTGACAGAGTTGATCCTTCTATATAGATATGGAATTATTCGTCAATTTGAATGATGACTGTAAGAGTCATTTTAAGTCCAAGAAGCTGGGCAGGAGATTGTATGTGGCTAAGGCCTTGAGAAAGGATGCTCAGAGATGTTGATGGTCTCCAGAAGAGTAAAAAATATGATACTTCAATAAATAGTTTTATAATGCATAAATTGAAGTTGCAAAAATGAATCAATGCACTACTGTTCCTGAAATCTAATTTGTCTTCTTGTGCAGCTCATCTAGGGTGCCAGGATAGTTCTGAGAGCTTGTGTTGCTTGGCCTGAAGGTGTGGAATTGGGAATAGACAATCCAAGAGTAGCAATGGTGCAAAAAAAACTCTATTTGTGTTCCAAGCCATTAGAAAAAATGTTATCATTGCAACAGATTGTTGAAGCAAGAACTTGCTGAAGCTTTGTTGCATTTGTGGAGAGCAGATGCCACAATCTTGAATTCTACTTTTATGTCATAGAGACCTCAAAGAACTCCTCAACACAGAATAATATCACTGGGAATTCTATATGCAACGCCAACAGACCAGATAGAAATGGAGGCTGTAATACAGCCATGTAGCATTTCACAAACAAGGAAAGGTTCCATTATTACAGTCCTTGAACTGAATTATCACAGGATGGTTCAAAGAGAATCTCTAGCAGAACTTATTAATATATGGTTTTGTACACCAAGTTGTTGTCCTCTGCAAGCTGAATGGATGGAATTATTTCCTTTGCAAGCTAATTGATTAATAATTAATGTTATCCTAGGGATGCCAGAATAGATACAAGCTAGTTTGCTATACATTTCATTAATTTATTATAAAATCTATTGAGGGCACAAAATGTCTATGAACTATTGATTGGAGAGAAAGGCCTAACTTGGGTAATATGGGTAGTCATTGGTTTGTGTTATGTCACCTCCATTTGTTTAATGGAATTTTCTTTATGTGAATTGAAGTGATATCTAATACTCAACTTATCCAGTACTATTTATGAAACATGATTTTCCATCACCATTTATTTTCATATATAGGTTGATTGCTATGAGGTAATTTACCTAAAACATTAGGTTTTTTCTTTACCTAAAATCTTGTTGATCCTTTACTCTATCTCGTAACAAATTATACCCAGAATGTTTGTTACATTGTTTGATTATGTATGTATGTAGAAGCTTTTGACATGCGAATGATGCAGTTAAACCAAAGACAGCAGGCCCGGACAACTTGAGGCATAAATTGGGTAAACAGGAGCACCATTGCTTTGAGTAATATGCCACCTCAATTTGTTTCGTCCAACTTTCCTGATGTTGATTGGTGTGATGTCTTGTTGAACTTATTCAGTAAGTCTGTTAATGATTTTTCATAATGTCATTTTCCATATAATCAGTGCATTGATTGTATATTGGCAGATGGGTAAAATTCCTTTGGAAGAGATTGAAAAGGAATTAGTAAAAGTTGGAAACCTTCAGATGCTGTTGGAGGAATTCTTCAGGCTTTGTCATTGTCATTGTTTGAACTTGAAGGTTTGCCAATATTAATTCGATATTTGCTTCCTCAACATTAGCTTGTGATTGCAAATTTTGTTCCTACCATTCATATTTTAAGTTAAATGAGAAATTAGCTTCAGGACATATCCTTAGATGAAATTAACTGACCCTTTTGATGGAATAGTGGAATATTTTGTAGTAAGTTAGTAACACATTCAGGAATTGATAATTTTTTATGTATTGCAGAATTGCTTGGTTCAGATGGCGGGGGAGTTTCTGAACTGAAACAACTATTTTCTTTTGCAAATGAATATGGCTATGCTGATTGGATTGAGTTTGATGCATCTGTCGTTCGTGGCCTAGCCTATTACACTGGAACTGTATTTGAGGTAAATTATTCCCCATTACTTTCCATACTAATCCAACATGATTTTAGAGTAATGTTTATGTCAATGATTTTGATATTATAAATTATCTTCAAGCTACAATCCAAAAGTTTCTATTTAATCTATTTTCTTTCCATTTCTTTTTTCCTGCAAATAACTTATTTAAAACAGTCACTCTGTTTTTTTTCTGTTCCTCCCTTTGTTATTTTTTGCTTCTTTTGTCCTTTCTTGGAGGGGGCCTTGGGTAACATGAGGGGCAGAATCTGAGTATGGTAATCTTCTGTTGTTTCACTTTACTGCATCAAAATAATTTCGCCTATTGTAAAATATTAATTTCATTGCCTCTCATGATAATACAGAATCCTTGTTGCTTTGCCATGTCACCAATTTTTGACTATTGTACTTTACTGTAGCCTTCTATCTTATCTTGCAATATTCCTCTATCTATTGCCATGGTTTCAAATTTTCAATAATGCCTTAATGATTGGTTAATAAGTAATAAGTTAATAACCACATAAGAGGAAGGGTTACTTTTGAGTGTTTATGACATCCTTCCCAAGGATATAAAGGAAATCGGGAAAATGAACAAATGATATGCTTCCATGCTAGTTGAAATTTAAACAGGTCCCTATATTACTTGCTAACATGGTTGTCGTGAAACTTGTCCCTTTGAAGTCAAATAATTTTGCATTAGAAAATCTTCTAAATCTTCTTCCTTTAGGGTCCACTGCATATATTCATTTGTAGGGTAGTGCACGGGAGTTACTGGAATAGTTAGCCCATCTTTCTCAAAAGAATTTGGTATCAATGGCTTCTCATTGGTTTATTTAAGTTGCAACTTGACCATTGCATGATTGTTAAGCTTTATTCTTCTATTTTAAAGCTGTTTCTCTTGAAATATTATAAATTTTTACTAGCAATCAAGACTTTCTATATGCTTTGCATTGTTTAGGTTTACCCTTCTTGTTCATATTTCTTTAGTGCTTATATTTCAGTTACTTTTCATATCCAAAGGTCTCTTCTCCTAGTTCTTCTCTATTCTGATTGGACACCTTTGCAATCCATTGACCTACTTTTGGTCATCTGTGGACATCAATAAATCTATTTCTTTATTTATTCCGCAAAAATTAAAATGTACATTGTCGAGGCATTTGTCTTAATTGATTTAATCTTTTAACTTGGCAAGCAAAAGCCAGGGTCATATCCTGATGAATTTTTTATCTTTTTTCATAGGGATTTGACAGAGATCGAAAACTCATTTGACAGAGATGGAAAACTCAGGGCAGTTTGTGGAGGTGGGCGGTATAATCGACTCCTCTCTACATTTGGTGGTGAAGATATTCCTGCATGTGGTTTTGGTTTTGGTGATGGTGTCATAGTAGAAGTAAAGCTCATAACTTTTTGTTGCAGTCATGTTGCTCTACTAATTAAATTTATTTCTTTCACTTTATTGCTTGCTGCTTGTATAAATTTTATTAATATAATTGAAGTACAAGTTTAAAAATGAAGTATATGTCCATTAATTGCAAACATGTCCAAAAATAAAAAACTAACCTACCACAAAATGACTGTATAGCAGTTTCACAAGAAGCCACTATCCAATGGCTACTACTAAAGCTGTCAACAAGGTTTGAAAAGCCACAGGCCGTCAGTAATCAAGTCTTATAGTATAACATGACACACAACTGCATGATAAAGGAGCACAAGACCATCATAGTCAATGTAAGAAACACATCAAGAAGGATCAGAAGTTTCAGCAGCCAAACTAGAAATCTTATGCTCATCAGGTCTCTCAGCCCCCCTAGGAAGATCATCAGTTCCTTCAGCCAAACCACTTATTTTCCCTGAGTTGGGAACCCCTTGTCTAAGTCGTAAAGAATGCCTTTATCATGATCCTTATGTCTCATTGTGATAAGATATAAATTCAATCTTATGCATGCTTCATCCATATTTTATTATTTTCCCAATTATGCTGTAAAAGTTGCCATTACAAATTTTCTACCCTTACATTTGTTGTATATATGTTGATGACAGTTGCTGAGGGAAAAAAAATTGATCCTAGTGCTTACTCAGGAAATTGATGATATAGTTTTTCCATTGGACAAGGAGCTTTGACAAGCAGCTGCTATGGCGGCCTCCTCTTTAAGAAGCAAAGGGAATGTTGTGGATCTTATTCTGGAGGACAAATGCCTGAAATGGTAGGAGTTGCAATTGATTATTGTTGTCAGAATCCTCACATTTCATTTGAGATCACTAATAATCTCTTTATAAATTATTTGCATTGCTATTGTGTGTCAAGCATTTCTCTTGTTGAATTAAAACAGAAAGGCTGTTACATAAATCTTAAATATGCATATTATAAATCATTAATAATAATCCTTATGTAGTAATTCCATGACTTATACTTGCTGGCTCTATGTTATACACACTCATCTATATTGACCATGTCAATGAAATTTCTACTCTAACTTCATCCTAGCTGACTGCATGCACTGTTTTAGTCTCCTTAAGTATTTTCTTTGCATAGAAAGAAGCCTTTGGGGATATTGGGAGTTCTTTGCAAGGGTAGATTATGCCCTTGTTTCTTTTTCAGATTTCTTGTGAGTATTTTCTTTCTATATATATAGTTCTTGGAATGTTGAGTCGTGTCATCATATAATATATATGTCATAATGTTTTGTTTCTTCATGAAACTGATTTGCATCTGATGGTTTAAGACAGCTCTCTTGTGGCATCGATGTTTAGTAGTCTGCATACTGCTCTCTTTCAGTCTCAACTGACAAAGGGATGCAAATGTATGTATCTAAAATGCATTTATAAATTGGGAGTTGAGAAGGGATCCTCTGCTTCTTAACAAGAACATCAAAGAATTCGACTTCACCTTTGTGTTCTGTAGATTTTTTTGGCTGTTATTGCTGTTATTGTTATGTGGCTGAGTTCATTATATATTCTGTTATTCATTCTTCAATAAAGGTTTCTTTCAATTAGGAAAAAAAGATACAATTTCAGCCCCAGAAAAAGGACATTCAACATTTCTTTTCCATGTTTATATCCCTGAATACAAATATTAGCTTTTTATAAGAGCAGTGTCCATGCAAACTACATCCATGGCCATCCATAGACACAACTGGCTAAGGAAAACCACTAAAAACTTAAATACATTCCCGAACTATAGATCATCCTAATATACTGGTAAAGCTCCATTATCATGCAAAATAGGCAGAAAGACTACGATAACAAAAAACCTAACCTGAAGAAAGGGTCAAAAATTTGCAAATGAACTTATATATGCTATTGCTTTGTATAAGAAGGGCTAAAAAATATGTAAAATATTGGCAGTCTCTCATCAAATGATCTTGTTTAGAAAACTACATAAACAAATCTCTCAGGAGGCCATTTTTAAAGGTAACTTTGCACAGAAAACAGTTTCACATCTTTTATCACTGGATAGCATATTGGTTTTATCTTTTGTTTTTATTATGTTGTTATTTTTCTTTTACTAGTGTTTTTAAGCTTGAAAGTTGGTCCATCAGCCAGTATTTTATCTTTTTGGGTATGGAATACAGCCTCTTAATTCTGTTTTCCAAAAATTTCCTTAGTGGGAGGAATATTATAGGGTAATTTTTCCAAGGCAATTCTCTAATTTTCTCCACCTGTCTTTTTAATGGAAATGTTTGACAGTGAATTTATAGATGCTGTTGCTTCATATAAGCAAAGCTATATAATATCTAAAATACCAGCAATCTGTCATTAGATGTTCTTGTTTTGGAAACTAAATAAACAGATCTTGCAGAAGTCCTTTCTGAAAGGTAACTTTGTACGTGACACAACTTTACAGATATTTGATTTTATGTTCCGTGTTCACAATCATTCTCTCTGCTTCATGTAAATTTTCTCTTACAACTGTGTTTTAGGTTGAATATTGGTCGATCCTCCGGTATTGTCTTTTCAGGGATGGAAATGCAGAATCTCAATTCTGCTTTCCAAACATTTTCTTAGCAGGAAATTCGCAGGGTAATTTTCCCAGACAGGTCTCTTGTTTCCCCACCTGTTTTTTTTTCTGGAAGATGTGAGCTACCTTGGGTACCAGTGATATGGCTCCTGGTATTGATTATGCTTTCTTTATAGTAATTAACTCCCTAAGATTTTTTTTTCAAATTCATTGATTTGAGTATTTTTTATTCACTCTCATCAAATTTCAAAAATATTTTACCAGCGATTTGTATTACAGTATCATGTGCATCTAGAGCTGTTGAAACTCCTTGTAACTTGCATGCTCATGTTCTAGGTACTGAAGTGTGTCCGGATTGGAATTTTATATAGTGCCATGACTGTATGCCCCATTCTTTGGATTAGAATCCTTATAATATGCTGCATGCATAGCACTTTCGTAAACTGCTTTTGTTACTGCAGTGGCTATCAAAGAAAACATATTGATGTAAGATTTGTAATTTTTTATGAATCTAGGAAGCTATTATTTCTCTTCAATTAGGGAATCATTAAATATAGCTGGAAAACAACCTTTAACAGGCCATCCAGAGCTTATGGATGTGCCTAAACTTCTAGGCATATCTGGCATTATGAGCTATTCGTGCCACATGTTACATGTAAGATTGGAGATTTCAAGACCTTATAGGAATGACTGATTTCCTGCCATTGTCTGCTCCTTCATGCATCCTTGCTGTGTATACTGGATATGTTATAATGACATATCAGAAAACTTCGACCATCCAATTTATTTTTGATACCTTGCAAGAGCACCTGTGTTGTATATTCCCTATCTTCCCTTAAGAATGTGGGACAAGAAATTGTTGTTTACATGGTTCTCATCAAAACTCCACTGCAAAATTGTATGGATTTATGGTCTAGACTCTATACTATTCAATAACTAATACATGATTGATCATGATATGAATCTCAAATAACTTTTCCAATTTGACTTGCTAATATACCATCATATGCTTATTTGATTTATGATATAGGACTTTCAAGCATGCAGAGCGAGTTAACGCAAAGAGAATGTTTCTTGTTGGTGATGCTGAATAGAAACGTGGTGCTGTGCGTGTAAAAAATATTGCAACCAGGGAAGAATCTGATATTTTGATTAATGATTTAGAGTAAGATAACTCAACCAGTTCTTATTCAAGGTAAACATTTATACAGATTGTTTGTTTCAATGGATCCCTCTACATCAGGAGTATCCACTCCTAGATTGAGTTAATATTTAGATAGGATATGTAAAAGAAAAGGGAGATTGGAAATGGAAAATGCAGGTCTATTAGTTGGATGTAGATAAATTGGGATCACAAAGCCATTTCTAAGCTTGGTAGATTCTGGAACTTGGATTCTGCTCACATATAGCTGCATGTCAGGTTCCACTGCCATTAATCAACATCAAGTATGAACCTGAACAGGGTACTGTAAAGGATACTTGGAGGACAATAATCCCCAGATTCATCAATATATGCTAACCTGAATTCATTTTTTGGAATCAAATCATCAACTTTATGTTGTCCTTAAAATTTTTACAAGTCTGTCTCAATGTATATTTTACAGTTTCAATATTAAATTTCTTGGTGCATCAGGATCGTATGTATGGTTACCATTTTGTCCATATTTGAAGTTGAAGTTGTATAAAGTTTTGTAACATAGAGCATGTAATGAACAAAGGCCTTGGCCTTCCATCACAATAGCAGATTCATACGCTGTGACAAATAGAAATTTGACAGGTGTGAATTTCTTTGTCATCAATAAGCTGCAAGTTTTTCTTATTTGATGGGATTTGTTAAGTTATAAAAACTGTTCTTGTTAGTTGTTTCTGATTTATACTATTTAATATTTAGTATGAAGCCTCCTGCCTTTGTTTATGAAGGATAGGTGTTAATTGGATGACCCAGATAAAATCTAAATTGCCTTGTGAGGGATCTGATGGAAGATAATCTTTCCTTGACTCAATCTGGGCGGTTGCATGTAGTTTATTCTTGTAATCTATATGCATTTTTATTATCATTGAAGGATTCCCTAAATGGCTTCTCTAAACTCTTGTTTGTGTTAGTTTTCTATCCGACATTGTAAAGCCCAAATGCTCAAATGTTGGGAACATGCAAGTATAGGAAATATATAGCCATTCCAAATCGATTCAGTCAAGTTGAGCAAGTTCCCAAAGTCTGTTGAAAATTGTCTGTGTCTCCAGCATTTATCATGAACATATTTAATTAGAAACCAATACAACAGCACTTGAATCAATATATATCTTACTCATTTGTTTTGATTCTTGAACAGAATTCATGTATTATCAGTAAACATGTTTTACCAGTTGTGGAATGAGTTTGGTAACTTTTCTTGCTGGCCCGGGAATATACGATTATAATTTGGTTGTAGAAGATGTGCTCTGTGCAAACTGCCTAAGAGAATATGAACAATTGAATGCAAATTGACAAATTGCAGTAATTACTATGGCAATAAGTGCTCAATATGTGCACTGCCACTATGAACAATATGATAATAAAGGTTTTCCAAGGGTTAGATCATAATTTATTAAATGGAAACAAAAGGTAGAAAGGAAATATAATTGGAAAAACCTTGCCAGTTAGGTTTCTCTGACTACTGATTTATCAAGCATCTTCAACTGATCTGTTTTGAGTGAGTTTTAGAATTTACTTTGTGGGTGAACAGGAAACCTTAATTTTTGCAATTCTTCACAAGCTTGGCCACAAATAGAAGAGTTCTTAAATGATGATCTATATCTAGTAGAAGTATTTAACATCTAATTACAGGAAAACGATGTATGGTTTGACCATCACTACAACTACCTGCACTATGGAAGGGTGTTGATCTATAAGGCTTAACTAGTCATTGATAATACATGCCTGAAGAACAAAAGTAATTTTGGCTTGATTGCCCTCACTGCTATTTAAATCTTAATTGACATCACAAAACTTAAAAGATGTTCTGACAGATGGGTTATTTGATGCTTCACAAGATGCAAAACTGATCAATAATTCCTGTAGATAAATTTATTTGTGATCACTTACAACATCATTAACCCAAGAAAATGCATTATACACAAATCCTTTAATGGTTTTCATCAACCAGAGGTTCACAAAGGATTTTACACAGATTCATAACACTGGATTGTGCATAACAGAATGACATCAAATTATGAATACTTTATGAGCACTACATATATGATTGCTCAATTTAAAAATGTGCATGATCAACTTCAACTATTATACCGGTGCTGATAATCGTAACAATAGAGTTAGATCTGGACAAAAAACCATGATGACAAAGTAAATCATAGTATTTAGTTGAGCTTTATGTACTTGGCCCTATCTTGCAGAGCTTAGACCCTCAATAACCCTCCCATTTGCAAAAGTACACTCTTTGTTAGTCATCCACAACAAATTCTAATGCCCTCCAGATTAATCCCAAAAGAATTTCTACTTCAGCATATAAATTTATAAGTGGAATAATTTAACTATACCTCTTGAATGCAAACTAAGATCTGATATAAAAAATAACAAATTTGAACCCAATAGTTCATTGAATCCCTTGAAGTATTCAAATATAAGTGGAGACATGTAAAATAATAACAAAAATAATGTTATATATTGATTTTTTGAAAAGAATTACAAAATTCACAAAAAATTAATGCAAAATAATATTCTATATTAATTAGACATCGAATACAATGCAAGTCTACAGCCTGAAATGGATTAGCTTCAACACTTGCGGGCTTGCCTGAAAAGCATGAACAAAGACCAATATTTACAAATGCTCAACAAACTAGTAAATATAAAGGAACCAAGAAAAAGATTGGAAGCGACTATAGACATATGGCACCATTTGGACCCTTGATTTGCAATTACAAATGACATATTCTCATGGTGTCTTTGATCTCCTCATTTGTAGTGATTTTAAGGTGGGAATGGAAGTAGTTTCCATGTGAACATTCAATTAAAATTGAATCACGTTAGGTAGAAACCTCTTGTAGAAGGTGGAAATAACCTTTTACTTTCACAACTACTAAGGGTGACAGGATTTACCCTTCTTCCTTCATCAATTGATCCTTCAAAGTTAAAATCAACCAAGGCATCTATACAAGATTAGCTTGGGAAAATATGGGCTACAAGAAGTCATGGAAAACACTTCTATCCATTCCCTTGATGTAGCTCTTTCTTATTTCCCTTTGCAATATAGAACCATCACGATTTGAATGTTTCATTCTAATGTGGGCTAATCAAAAGGAAGATCACACCTATGTATTCAATAATTGATCTAGTTCATGTGTGTGCAAGAAAGTAAATATCATCTCTCTTGCCTTTCTAGTCCCTAGGTGACACAAAGCATTCATCAACATATGCACTCTTGCCTTTATGCTTTTAGAAGCTATTGAAAATTTATGGGCCATTTGGTTTTTTTGGTGATTTAGAGGTCCAAGGAACCTTTCATTCAAGTTTCAAAGTTTCAACGAATTTGCTAATTGTTGAAACTTTACTTTGTTCTACTTATTGGCCTTTCAAAGGATCGAGGAACTCGTGAACCTCTAATATTCAACTTCATGTAATTGTCAACAGGGAAGTTGACAATATTTTAGGGGTTAGAAGAATCTCACAACCTTAACATCACATTGTTTTCACCTTGTTGGCACATTTTGGAGGTTAGAAGAATTGACAAACCTTTGAGATAGTCATGTGAATCTATCAAGGAGTTAGAGAATTGAAGAACATGCCGAGACAACCTTTAAAAGGATAAACAATCCTCATCTTGAAAAATTTTATAGGATGTCAAGGATTGGAAATACTTCATGCTCGTGCCAAAAGTAGGCAAATTTTTAAGGCAATATGTTCAAGATTCAGCGATTGAGGACACCTTAACTCTTGTTAAAGTTGTAGAATACAACCTCACAGAACCCAGTGAACACCTGTATGCAAATAATCTATCACAACAATGGAAGATTCACAAAACACAAAGATTGTTTTGAAAACCTAGAGCAAAATAATGCAATAATGATAATCAGATTGGTAAGGAATACAAAGGGATCAATCCTTATAAAAGGAGATCAAACCTAAAAAGGGAAAACCCTAAACGCAATTAATAATCAATAATAAATTATTTATTAATATTCCTAAGTTTAGCTTCCTAAATTTAGCATAAGTGAAATAGAGAAAAGGTGACTTAATTATTAAATCAATATGATTTAATTAATTAAGCAAACTAATACCTTCTACTCTAACACCCCCCCTTAAGATGAAGTTAGGGAGAAGTTAAAAAAACTAAGGACTAGATGCTAGAAAGCTAAAAATGGGTCCCGGCAACAAGGCCTGATGAGGTACCCAAGTACAAAGAAAACTATATAAAATGGAGAAAAAAGAGAAAACCCTATGGGAACAAAACTCCTCTCCAAAAAGAGATGAAAGCTCAAGTGAAAGACTAAGAAGCCTCCAAACAAGAATGTTCCAAAAAATAGGAACAAAAGACAAGCATGAAGAATCACTGAAGCATGAAGAAGCTGCAAACTCTGTTGGAGAATGACTACAAAGATGCTGAAATAAGAACCTCCTCTGAAACAAAAAATGATCAGGATCAAGAAGACATGAATCTACATGAGTGCCCTCAAATGACACTACTCAAATTTGAATCAGATGGCAAACACGGGCAGAACATCTAGAACTCAAAGATACAGATGGCACAAGTACCAATAGCTTGAAGAATTGATCAAATGAAAAAATGGAAGGTCGCCTCTGAAAATAGGAATACAAGAGTGTCCATATGGTAAGTATTCCATCTCATCGAAATGCATGGGTAAGGGTAACCAGCCGCTGCATCTACCTAACATAGGAACAAATACTGAATACATAGCTCACTCCAATTTGAAACCAAGGAAGCATTAGCACCAACAGTAGAACCCCCCCCCCCCCATAATGCCGGCAAGGGAGAGGTATGACAAGTACACTGAATCTGAAAGCCATAATGTACTGCATGAAGAAGAACCAAGAACATCTTACCAGACAAACGTGAAAGTACAAGCAAATACAAAGGGTGTGCAAACCAAGGCACACACGCATGAGAAAGGTATGAAGGCAAACAAAGGCAAACGTCAAACCCCCATGACACTTTATATCATAGTGCGAGTACAATAAGGCACAAAATTGATGTGCAATATAGAGGCACTTTATCTCAGTGCGTTTACAAAATCATAAGTGCTTACAATGAAAGCTCAGAATGTCAAAAAAAGACACGAATGGAAATACATGAAGAACATCCAAAAACGAGTCATCCCACGCAAACTAGAAGTTTTCACGATCTCATATGTCCAAGTAATTCACCAGAGTGTGAAAACACAAAAAAAAAATGAATAAAATGTATCTGGAGTAAAATCTGGAAAAAGTGCATGGATGGATATGAAGAGCTCTGAAACATCGTCCCAACACCGTTGGAATCACGAAAAACGGAGAAACTGGCGAAAAGTTATGAGCTCGGGACTGAAAAACAACGCCTCTTACTTCAAATGGTTGTAGAATGTACCAGCAACAAAACCAGGTGATGAAACCCACAAATCTGGAAAGTAGACGAAACGAGCTTTCTAACGATATCTCGTTTGCCAAAAAACGATATCGTATGCCCAAGTTATGGCCAAAAGAAAAGAAAAAAACCCTCTTTTAAGGCACAAAGAGGGTCAAAGGGGGCCAGTCACTGTTGTCTGTACTGCTAACGTCAGCAAAATATTCCAAGAATATTCCCTTCTGCCTAAAAAAATACTCTACCGGAAAAAAAAAGCCAAAAAAAGATGCAAGATATCGAAAAGGGGCGGTCACCAGAAAAACTGCAGACGGCCGGAAAGGCTTGTCGGGAGCCATAAAAGGGGCCGAGCGACGGAGATTGAGTGGGAGGCAGCATGGGGGCCAACATGGGTGGGAGGGCGATGACGGGTTGCATGGCGGGAGGCCGTCGAGGGTGGGACCACCAGCGGTACGACACGGCCTGCACAGTGTGGGTACTGTAAGTACCCTGTGCAGGGCCCTCAACTATTTTTTTGTTATTTTTTTTTTTAAACTTTTTACATAATTTTTTAAAAACAAAAAATTTTAATTATTTTTTTTGGAAAAGAATAAACCAAAAAATAAAAAATACCCAGATTTTTTTTCGAAAAGTGTGTACACAGGTGGTACAGTCGTACGTTCGTACAGATAATTTTTTTTCCCTCAGAGGTCAACGATGCCCAAAGTAGTCGAATTATATATCAAAATTCATGAAATTAGCCTCCTGAAGCCAATCGTGAGGTCCTTTTGGGCCCAAATTGCTCCGAAAAACAGGTGCCCCTGGATCACAAGAAAACCGAATTTTCAAACCCTCACAAATTTGACCCCGTGAATCAAAAATTGACAAACAAAAGTTTAATTTCGGATTCAATGGTGAGGTCCAAACCAACCCAAATTGCATCGAAGACCTGCTATAGGTAGAATCTCCCAATCTAAAGAACAGGAAAACCTTAGATCTAAAGCTCTGGTACCATGTTAAAGTTGTAGAATACAACCTCACAGAACCCAGTGAACACCTATATGCAAATAACATGTCACAACAATGGAAGATTCACAAAACACAAAGATTGCTTTGAAAACCTAGAGAAAAAGAATGCAATAATGATAATCAGATTGGTAAGGAATACAAAGGGATCAATCCTTATAAAAGGAGATCAAACCTAAAAAGGGAAAACCCTAAAAGCAATTAATAATTAATAATAAATTAATTATTAATATTCCTAAGTTTAGCTTCCTAAATTTAGCTTAAGTGAAATAGAGAAAAGGTGACTTAATTATTAAATCAATATGATTTAATTAATTAAGTAAACTAATACCTTTTACTCTAACAACTCTTACCTTAGAGCAAGCAATGATAAGTCTTGGCACTTTGAAAAATTCAATTTGAATACTTCTTTTTCCTTAGCCATTTTATTTATGAAAAAAAGTAGGGGGACAAGGCGAGGACACCAATGGATTTTATGATGTCAAATTTGGTCATTAATGGTGATTTAGGTTGTGCAAAGAGATAGGTATGAGTGGATGATACAAAACATAAGTTGAAAAGTTTCAGAGATCAGGGTTTAGAGATACCTCATAACTAAAACTATTATTGGGGAGTTAGGAATTGATGGAAGCAAGAAATCCATCCCTTTAGGCATGCAAACAAGAATAAGTTTGAATATGTAGTCCCAAAACAATAATATAATGAAATGTGTTGGGGATACTTCATATTACGTACCACATCATAAGCATTTCCGCATTTGTGACTTTGATAAAGCATATAGAAGGAAATGCCATAATTCAGTGATTGGGGATACCAAGGAAAATGTACTTAGGAAAAGGAATGACCAACACTTTAGCTCCAAATGCAACTTAGTATGAATGATCTAAGATTCAAGGTTTTAGGGATTGCAAATAAGGGATTTCTTATACTAGTTACCAAAATTAGGACATATTTGAACCTACAATGCCAGTGAGATAACATAGTGAAGTTAGGGCTTAGAATTGGCTCATAACTCATGCCCAACATACCACTTTAGGGATATCCTCACATCTTGGACTCTAATATATATGGAAGAAATGTTGAAAGTTGGTGATTAAAGATACATAGGAAATTGTACTTGGGTATAGGGATGACCAAAATTTCAGGGGAGTCAAGGATCAGAGATATGTTGTACTTCATGCCACAAGGGGTGTGAATAAGAAGATGACTAACACTTAGACTTTGAAATGTCACTTAGTGCAAAGTGTCAATGTTCAAGTCTAACAAAGACAAAGGAAATGATAAGTTCAAAGGAAAAATATGACCAAAAGGTAAACTCTAAACTCCTAATAGGAAAAAAGGTGGTAAAGGTGGATCTTGGAGAAGAGGCATGTTATGAGGAGATATTCTAAAACTTTGAAAACTTGCATGCACTTTGGAATTGGAACATAACACATCCCACATTGAGGATTTTTTGGGACTTTTGCACTTTCCAACACGTGATAGGGATATGGGGAATGAGAACAAACATGGTCAATTTTGAAAAATGAAGACCCACTTAGCCTCCTTTAGATTAGCTATAAATTGTAGGTTAAAATAAGGCAATTGCAACAAAGTGAGGAAGGACAATATTTTTTCATTTTTATTAATAGGGATCAAGATCGCATAGACACATACAACATAACACAAAATACATAAGGAATAAAACACAATACATATAAGATAGAATCAATACTTACAAAGGCATTGGTAATCTTAGATATCAAGGATCTTGAGGTAGTATGCACTATGACCACACCCCTCAGGAAATTATATGATCATCTCATATACCATATTATTTTCCACTTGGAACACTCGAATAGCAGCACATTTTATTTTTTTCCTAACATCAACACATACCTCTAGAGCTGCAACTCGGGTGCTCTTAGATGACCATCATTCCACTGAAAGAGACAACACTTGTTTTCTAGGAAAAAAAAATATCTATCCCCTGAATTATTTTGGAGATAAAAGAAGGATGGTATAGATTTGAAATCTGCCTCATTAAATTTTGTTGCATCCACACTAGTACCAATATCTTCCATATATATCATCTTGTCTTTCCATGGTGCACACCTCCACTTGTCATCATTTGAAGACCTACTAATCAATGCAATATGTTTGTCTTCTTCATATTCATCCTTCGGAGTATAATAGCAGTAGCATATGACGCATATCACCTCAAGGGTTTTACAGACCCATGTACATAAATTGGTTAAGTATTAGCCATTGTCAGGAATAGAAATTAATGGACAGAGTAGTGGAAGACTAAATTATTTCATTGTGAGTGTGATTCCTTGCAAGACTAAATTTGTTTGGAGCAGTTGTCTGACGATATAGAATCCATGCTAATGCATTACTTTGACAGAGGCTAAAGATAGCCATTCAAAATAATATACTTTTATTTACATAAACGTTTTGGTTAATGCACAAAAGATTTTGTTCAGAAACCTATTTTAACCAAAAGTATATTATTCTGAATGTCTATGTTTAGGCTCTGTCAAAGTAAAGCATTAGCATGGATTCAATGTCAGACAACTGCTTCAAAGAAATTTAGTCTGGCAGGGAACCACACGCACAATGAACTAAATTAGTCTTCCACTACCCTGTCTGTTACTATCTATTCCTGACAGCGTGGACGATAATGGCGTCAATTTAAATACTTAACCAATTTATGTACAATTTGTAAAACCCTCACTGCAACCGAATACGTTGCCTCTTGGCATAATAAATAAATAATTGATAGACTAGTAAAAGTGTATAGAGTCATCGGATGATATATTGCACAAGATACATTTTTCATATGCGTGCCCTATAGCGACGGTGAATTTATTTGTCAGACAACTCTCCAAACAAATTTAATCTGGTAGGGAACCACACTCACAATGAACTAATTTAGTCTTCCACTACTCTATCTGTTACTTTCTATTCCTGATAGCGTGGACAACAATGGCATCAATTTAAATACTTAACCAATTTATGTACAATCTGTAAAATCCTCGCTGCAACTGAATACACTGCCTCTTGGCGTAATAAATAAATAATTGATATACCGGTAAAGGTACAAAGTACAGAGTCATCGGGTGATATACTACACAGAGATACATTTTTTATATACATGCCCTGTAGCGGTGGTGAATTTATATGAATATAGGCATGTTCATCTTAGTGATAAAAAATAATAATCTTCATATGAAAACTATTTTAGCTAAGTTTGTACTCATCGCATTTCTGCTCATTCCAGGAAATAAAATCGAAGATTTTTTTGAATCTTTCATTGCTGCAGCAAGAAAAATTGTCTTGATAATCGAACAATATATACCACCATTTATGTTCGTCTAATAAAAAAAAGAAAATTGGCAATATTAACCCAAATTTGTATATCTATAACAATCACATTATTAAAGATAAGCAAGACAATGATTTTCCCTTAACGATGAAAGACAAATCAAGAGGCAAATAAGAGAAGAAAAAGACAAACAAGACCAAGAAGTAAATATTATCATCAAAGGTCTAAAGGAATTTGGAGAGAAAGAAAGAACATATATTTTGGCATGGGATTTTCTCAAGAACAAGCTAAAATGGATAGGTTGTATTCAACAAGCGAACAAGATTGGAAAGAAAGTAGGGGAAGGAAGGGATAGACATGTGAGAGTCACATTAAGAAACTTTGAGGATAAAACGATGATATTGAAAAATAAAGGGATGCTTAGAGGTACTTATATTTATCTAGATGAAGATTTGACTTTTGCAAAGCAAGAAGAACGAAGGAAAGAATGGGAGAAAGTGAAATCAGCAAGAGATGCAGGAAAATGGGCATGACTGGTAAAAGTACAAAGTACAGAGTCATCGAGAGATGCAGCAAGAGATGCAGAAAAAAGAATTTGGCAAGTGGTAAAGCAAGAGATATTGATGGTTTACAAGCAAAAAAATTTAAATGGGGAGTTGATCTCCTAGCTCCATATATCAAAAAATCCTTTAATGGGGTTAACCAAAACAACTTTCCGGTGGAATGGACAACTAGCACTGTTATACCTTTACATAAAAGTGGAGACGTCAATAACCTCTCTAATTATCGTACTATTATGATCAATCCTCTCTTTGGAAAGTTGTTCGGAAGCATGGTAGAGCACAGAATCAATAAATGGGCAGAAAAAGAGGGAAAAGGGGCTAGAAGGCAGGCGGGTTTCCGATCGAAACATTCCACCATTGATCATTGCATTACTCTAAGGCATTTCATTGAAAAAAATTGGGACAACAAAGGAGGAGAAGCCTTTTGTTGCTTTGTTGATTTCAAAAAAGCTTTTGACACTATTCCTCAGGATAAGCTTTGGCACAGATTGAAAGAACTTGGGGTTCCAAAGGAGTTTAGAGTTGTTGTCTACAAACTCTATGAGTGGGTTAGAGCTAAAATCAAAACTAAAGAGGGGATGTTAGAGAACTTTGGTAGTGACATCGGGGTCAAGCAGGGATGTCCTCTTTCTCCCACTTTGTTCGGTTTATATATTGATAAACTTGAAGAGTGGTTAAACAATACTAATGGGGAAGGTATTCAGTTGGTGGGATACATGGTGAAGTTGCTTTTATATGCAGATGATCTTATTCTCATTGCTAAATCAGCACAAGGTTTGGAAGAGCATTTGAAGGCTCTCAAGTTCTTTTGTTAGGAGGTTGGGATGCAAGTGAATACCAACAAGACCAAAGTCATGATCTTCTCTTTGAAAAAGAAGAAGCAACAAGTCAAATTTATCTTCGAGGGCAGCCCCTTGGAGGTAGTGGTGGATTACAAGTATCTAGGAATTGATTTTCACAATAGGTTTACTTGGGAGACATGTAGATCAAAGATGATACAAGGAGGATGGAGAGCTTTATACTTTCTTCAGAATAGATGTAAAAAAGCAGAGTTATGGGATTGGAAAAATAAGAAAACCATTTCTGGTTTGTTAGTGGTGACGATTATCATTTACGAGTGTGAAGTATGGGGGAATAGCATGTCAAATCACAAATGATGACAAATAGAAAGAATTCAAAAGCACCTAATTACCAGCAATCTTAAAGTTAAATCAATGATACCATATGATATTATTTTAGCAGAAGTTGGTATGTTTCAAATCTTTAGCAGTCATTTGATTGTTATGTTATCTAAAGAAAGTTGAAAATCTGGATAAGCACCGCTGGCCCAAAATGATCATGGAAGAGGGGGAGGTAAACCGTAGGAAAAAGAATTGGAAAAATCAAAATAACAAGTGGTTGAACAAGTGGAATATAAATAATCATGAATGTCCTAACACTAAAGAAGAGATTAAAAAGTGGGTGGTAGAAAAATTTAGGAATGTTATGTAGACAAATCAGCTAGGCAGGGAAAAAGCATACTATATCAAAGAGTTTAACCCCACCTAGGAACACGATGAAAAAGTGTATTTGAGATCCACGATCAATGAAAAGGCTAAAATTCTAATTGCACAGTTAAGGATGGGGTCTCATCATTTGAGATGTGAAACTGGTAGATGGAAGGTCCCCAGAGAGGACATGCATTTTCTGCAGTAAGAGGGCAATGGAAACAGAATGGCATTTCATAAAAGAATGTGAAACATATGACGATATCCGCAATCAGTTTGTTAACAAATTAAAGGTGGACAGCTTGGATGAGCTTTTTCAAGAGACAAGAATTCACAAAACAACGAGTTTCCTAATAAAGATCCATAGCAAGAGAGCCAACATAGAAAAGAACTTGAAAATGGGCTAGCATGTTTCATATTGGTCCCTTAGACCGTTGGGTCTCGTGGACATAATTAAAATTCCTTCATTCACTCATTCTTACAGACTGTGGGGCTCAATCGCTCTGGTAACTTCATTCTACTGGTACATAGAGTTCAGGAAAGAGTTAAGACTTGAAGATTCATTTCTATATTATAATGTAATTTTGTAATTGGGAATAGAACTATTTCTATACTAAAACGTGATTTTTGTTTTGTGAAGATTTAATTTATTCTATTCTATAAGATAGATAAGAAATGTTAATGGAATCATTTTTATATTATAATGTGATTTTGTTTATAAAAAAATAATATGAAAGTTTATTTTATTTCATAAATTAGTTTGTTTTTTTAAATAAGAAAAATCATTGTATTATAATATCAATAATTCATTGATCTAATATTAAAAGTTACTTTTTCTAAAATTTAATAATTTGAATGAATAACATTAAGTTATCTAGCAATAAAATAGAAAACTAAATATTATGTCATTGATTTAGTATTAGACCATAAGTTAGTAAATTTTAATAATTTTAAAATTAAATAATAACCTTATTTTATTTAAAGGTCAAAATTGGTTAATGTTATTATAGTTTTCATATTAAAAAAATAAGATACACAATATATTATTTGGGATTTCCTTGACATGTAATTTAGGGTATGATATAAGGCTTGGGAGGCACAAATTAAAAGTATAAATGCAAGTGTCAAATTGGAAGATCATATGATAATGTTTACGTTAAGACGAATATTAAAATAGGAATGACAATGTTATAGTTATTGCAGTTAATTTAATTATTGTATATTTGAATATTATTATTAAGGATCAACTTAATAATTATTAATGGCAAACTAATATTGTATTGTACTATATAATTTTTAGACTTACTCTATTGTGATAAAATAAATCCACGAATTGCTATTAAATGAACAATATGTCCTTTTTTAGACTTACTTTATTGTGATAAAATAAATCCACAAACTGCTATTAAATGAACAATATCCTATGATATAATTATAAGATCATTAGAGAGTAAACTAGCATACCTATATTTTTATAGATAAAATTTACGTAGAAAATACTGAGATTAAAATTTTAAAAATCTTTAGAATTCATAAATATGAACAAATGAAATGATTTACTATTTAAAAACATTAAATAGACCTTAAATAAAAATATAAGATTACTAAAAAAAATCTTTTTTAGAAGTCTATATGTAATCCATGTTGATATTTTGGATATGTTGATATGGTTTTGTCATTGATGTCAACACCTGTCATCACTTGTCAACACTTATCAGCACTTGGAGATTTTTGTTATGTTCATCGATAAGTTACAGACTTATGCACAGTCACCGATATTTGGTTCACTGGCAGATTATATTGTTCACCAACACTTGGACTTGGAGACTACTTGGTTATGTCGAAGACATTATTCGATCACTTGGTTTTGGCGATTTGGTTAATTGTTTATTCGGGTTTGCATATTTGTTGTTACCGGCAAATTGGTCCAAGATATGCACCGGCAGGTATATCTATTCCAGATCAGCACGACACATTATGGAGATGATTTATTATTATTGTAAATGCATTGAGCCGACATCATGCATCGGATATTGATTTATTTGTAATTGATTTTATTATAATATCTTTTAGTGAGCCGACCTATTCAAATTGGTATTAGGTTATGGTATAAATGTAAGATCTCATTTATGAGACAAGTGTGTGAATGCGAAAAGGATTGCAATAAGGTATATGCGAAAACAAGTAGAGCTATACACGCATACATCATTTGAAGGTTGAAGGAAGGATTTTGTGAAGGCAATCAAAACTAAACCGGTACTGAATCTAGCATATGAAGATGCTATTTTGTGTAGTACATTATCATTGGATTTAACCATCCAATTGTAGTTAGTGTGACTCTCATTTTGTGATTGAGCAGTGATCTCTAGGCAGCTGGCCTTTCTGCATGTGCAGAATCCATATTGTACACACATACTATCTGCAATAGTATCATTTGATTGTGGGTAAGGCTTCCCACCATGGTTTTTCCCCTTACAGTGTTTCCACGTACAAATATTTGTGTTATGTGTTGTGGATGTTATTGTCTTTCTGTTCCATGCATTAATCTTTACCGGGACTGCAATTAACTGTTAAAACTGTCTACCGACATAAAGTTTGGTTTATCGGTATTAAGCATCAAGTTTTGGTTAAGTTAATTTTTGGTTGAATTTATTGGACAACTGATTCACCCCCCCCCCCCCCCCCCCTCTCAGTTGTCTCTGGGACCTAACAATTAGTATCAGAGCCTAGTTCTCTTTTTGTAGAAGTTTAACAACTTGAGGAGATCCAATGTCTTCTAACTATTTCAGGAAGGACAGTCCGAAACTTGATGGAACTAACTATGGCATATGGAATATCAGGATGGAGACACATTTGAATTGCATTGGAAAGGACATATGGGATGTTACAAAGAATGGCTATACTGCTCCTACTCAAGGTCAACCTAATCCACCTAACTTGGTTAAAGATGAGGAAAATGATTGCAAAGCAAGAGAAGCATTTTTCAGCGCATTATCAAATCAACAAGTCATGGGATTGTTAGACAGATCTAAGGCTAAACTATTTGGAACAAACTGTAAACATTGAATGAAGGATATTCCACAGTCAAAATTGCAAAACTTGAATGCTTCCGGGTCAGGTATGAAAGTCTGAAAATGGAAGAAGAAGTAAGAATTTCTGCTTTTATGGAAAGAGTAAATGAAATTGTTTTAGGTATACAATGTTGTGGAGGAACCTTAAGTGAAGATGAGATTGTTTCTAAAATTTTAAGAGCTTTGCCACGGGCATAAAATGAAAGTTACTGCTATAAATGAATTGAGAACAATGCCTAATGCATCAGTATCTAAAGACACTTTGGTTGGAAAACTTTCAACTTTTGAACTTGAGGAATTTGGTCCTATTACTACTATCAAGACAGATCTAGCTTTCAAGGCATCATCATCAACTGTAGCACCATCATCACCATCTGATAAATCTGATTGGAAAGCCTTCTATGCAAGAGAACTTGAAGAAAACAAGAGAGAAAATGAAGAACTTGAAGCACTATTTGCAAGGAAAATGCCTAAAGGTCCAATTGGAAGTAAGTATGAAGGTAAATCACCCTTTAAATGTTTTAACTGTAATAAGATTGGTCATATGGCTTCTAGATGTTCTGATAGACATGCAAGATTAAGAGAAGAAGCTAAAAGAACATATAAGCCTAACCTTGACTATCAAAAATACAAGTTCAAGAAGAATAGAGACAAATCTTGTTATTATGTTGATGAAGGAGTTACTGATGATTATGATGAGGATCTGACAGACAATGGATGGGCTTTTGTTGCTATAACAGAAGATCAACCGACACCTACTATTCAACCAGTAGAGCAGGCCCTGATAGCTAAAATTAAAGATAAGGATGAATGGATCATTGATTCAGGATGTTCACATCATATGATTGGTGATAAGAGTAAATTCTTAACCTTTCAGGATTACAATGGAGGTCTAGTAAGATTTGGAGATGATAAACTTATTTAATCAAAGGAAAAGGCACTATATCTTTTGATGGTAAGCACAATACTGATAATGTTTACTATGTTGAAGGTTTGAAGCATAATCTTTTGAGTGTTGGACAATTAGTTGAAAAAAGATTTCAATTACAATTCAAGAATGGTAAATGCAAAATTTTAAACATAACTGGTTTGGAAATTGCAACCGGTAATTAGACTAGAGGTAATATATTTCATTTGAACAACAACGAGAAAGCATGTTTGATTGCACATATTGATGAAAGTTGGTTATGGCATAAGAGACTTTGTCATGTAAATTTTGATTGCATTGTGAAAATCAGTACAACTAAGGCAGTTAGAGATTTACCTAAGATTGTTAAACCTCACAATCTGGTATGTAAGGAATGTCAATTAGGAAAGCAAGTTAGAGCAACTTTCAAAAGTATTTCGGAGAAGTCTAACAATGTTCTTGATTTAATTCATACTGATTTATGTGGTCCAACAAGAACTAGAAGTATACAAGGAGATAGGTATTTTATGCTAATCATTGATGACTATTCTAGAATGTGTTGGGTTACTTTTCTCACAGAAAAATCTAAAGCATTTGGGAAATTCAAACTATTCAAGGTGATGGTAGAAAATGAAACCGGCAAGAAAATCAAATGTTTGAGATCAGATCAAGGAGGTGAATTCACATCTAAGGAATTTAATACATTATGTGAAGTGAATGGGATTAGAAGACAGTTATCAGCACCCTGGACACCCCAGCAGAATGGAGTTGTGGAAAGGAAAAATAGAACTATCTTGGATGCAACCAGAAGTATGATATCAGAAGCAAATCTACCTCATATATACTGGAGAGAAGCGATCAATACAGTAGTTTATACATTCAATAGAGTTCACATCAGAGGTGAAACCGGTAAGACCCCACATGAACTATGGTTTGGTAATACTCATACTCTTAAATATTTCAGAATATTTGGAAGTAAATGCTATATTAGAAGAGATGAGTATATTGGCAAATTTGATCCTAGAAGTGATGAAGGAATATTTCTTGGTTATTCATCTAAGGGCAAGGCATATAGATGTTTTAACAAGAGATTGCAGAAAATTGTTGAGAGTGCAAATGTGAATATTGATGAACAGTTTAGAGGAAATTCAAGGTACATAGACTCTGAACTGGCAATAGAGATAATCACAAATGAACCTATTATGAATACACCGACATAGAATGGTGATCCAGTGACACCGCCATCATCTGGAGATTCAACGGTCACTGAAGAACAACAACATGTAAAAACACCCCGGTATGTAAGACTGAATCATTCTGAAGATCAGCTAATTGGAAACAAATTTCAAGGAGTTATGACTAGAGGAAGATTGACAAATGAGGAGGTATGTCTTATTTCTCAAATTGAACCTACACCAATTAATGAGGCATGTGAAGATAAATATTGGATTAAAGCTATGGAAGATGAATTATAACAAATTGAAAGGAATAACACTTGGTCATTAGTTCCTCGGCCTAAAGACAAAAATGTAATTGGAACTAAATGGGTTTTCAGAAATAAACTTAATGAAGATGGTATGGTAATCAGAAACAAAGCAATATTAGTGTGTAAGGGATATTCACAGAAAGAAGGCATTGATTACAATGAAACCTTTGCACCGGTAGCTAGAATTGAGGCAATCAGACTTTTATTGACTTTTACAGCACACAAGAACTATAAAGTATATCAAATGGATGTTAAATGTGCATTTCTGAATGGAGATCTTGAAGAAGAAGTTTATATTGAACAACCTGATGGATTTTCTTTGATAGATAACAAACACATGGTTTGCATGTTAAGGAAAGCTTTATATGGATTGAAGCAAGCTCCTAGAGCTTGGTATGCTAGATTGGACAAATATCTTTTGAAGCTTGGATACACTAAAGGTAATGCTGACAACAATCTATACTACAAAGTGACTAATGATGATATCTTGGTTATTGAAGTTTTTGTTGATGATATAATCTTTGGAGGAGAAGATGGATTGTGCAAAGACTTTTCTAACAAAATGCAACAAGAATTTGAAATGTCTATGATTGGAGAGATAAAATTCGTTTTAGGATTGTAGATTTCACAGACTGATAAAGGTATATTCCTATGTCAATCGAAGTACTTGAAGGAATTATTAAATAAATTTGGCATGGAAAACTGTAAACCGGTAAGCACACCTATGACTACAACTGATAAATTATCTTTGAATGATGAATCAACACATGTTAATCTGAATGATGAATCAACACATGTTAATCTGACTAGATATAGGAGTTTTACTGTATTTGACACAAACAAGACCTGATATTATGAATGTAGTATGTATTGTTTCAAGATTTCAGAGTAATCCTAAAGAAAATCATGAATCAACAGTGAAAATGATTTTTCGATACCTACAAGGCACTACAAATCTTGGTTTATGGTATCCTAGAGATGAAAATTTTGATTTATGTGCATACACAGATGCTAATTGGGCAGGAGATGTGGATGATAGAAAAAGCACCATCGGCGGAGCATTTTTTCTTGGTAGCAGACTAATTTCATGGTTGAGCAAGAAACAGAGTTGTACAAGTCTATCAACAACAGAATCAGAATATGTTGTAGTAGCAACAAATTGTACACAGGTATTATGGATCAAGCAAATGTTGAAGGACATAAAGGTAAAATGCAAGGAACCTATAACTATCTACTGTGAGAATATGGTAGCAATTGATATATCAAAGAACCCAGTATTTCACTCTAAGACTAAACATGTTTCTATCAAATTCAATTTTCTAGAGGAGAATGTTGAGGCAAAAGAAGTGAAATTGGTTTATGTGAATACTAAAGAGCAGATTGTAGATATTTTTACAAAGCCTTTACCTAAGGAAACATTTGAGTATCTCAGAGAGCAACTTGGAGTCCTACCCCCACCGGTAGAGACTTAGACAGTTGATGTTTGTCATCAACTGACAAAATTAATAGAGAAATCTTTTACTCTGGCTTTGATGAGGAGAGTTACTTCTCAGGGGGAGTAGTTAGTATTTTGCATTTGAATCTGGTTTTTGTATTGCTTTGGCATTTGATGTCAAAGGGGGGGAGATTGATATGGAAAAACACATTATCCCTTGGGGGAGAGATTGTTACTTTGGGGAGAGATTATTCCTAAAGGGAGAGATATTATGTATTTTGATTTCTGGTTAATGATCTCTTTGGGAGATTGTTGGTATTTTGGATATGTTGATATGGTTTTGTCATTGATGTCAACACCTGTCATCACTTGTCAACACTTATCAGCACTTGGAGATTTTTGTTATGTTCACCGGCAAGTTACAAACTTATGCACAATCACCGGTATTTGGTTCACTGGTAGATTATATTGTTCATCGGCACTTGGAATGACTTGGAGACTACTTGGTTATGTCGAAGACATTATTCGATCACTTGGTTTTGGCGATTCGGTTAATTGTTTATTCAGGTTTGCATATTTGTTGTTACCAACAAATTGGTCCAGGATATGCATCGGTAGGTATATCGATTCCAGATCAGCATGACACACTATGGAGATGATTTATTATTATTGTAAATGCATTGAGCCGACATCATGCATCGAATATTGATTTATTTGTAATTGATTTTATTGTAATATCTTTTAGTGAGCCGACCTATTCAAATTGGTCTTAGGTTATGGTATAAATGTAAGATCTCATTTATGAGACAAGTGTATGAATGCGAAAAGGATTGCAATAAGGTTTATGCAAAAATAAGCAGAGCTATACACGCAGACATCATTTGAAGGTTGAAGGAAGGATTTTGTGAAGGCAATCATAACTAAACCGGTACCGAATCCAGCATATGAAGATGCTATTTTGTGCAATACATTATCATTGGATTTAACCGTTCAATTGTAGTTAGTGTGACTCTCATTTTGTGATTGAGTAGTGACCTCTAGGCAACTGGTCTTTCTGCATGTGCAAAATCCATAATGTACACACATACTATCTACAGTAGTATCATTTGATTGTGGGTAAGGCTTCCCACCGTGTTTTTTCCCCTTACAGGGTTTCCACGTACAAATATTTGTGTTATGTGTTGTGGATGTTATTGTCTTTCTGTTTCATGCATTAATCTTTACCGGTACTGCAATTAACTATTAAAACTGTCTACCAGCATAAAGTTTGGTTTACCAGTATTAAGCATCAAGTTTTGGTTAAGTTAATTTTGGTTGAATTTATTGGACAACTGATTCACCCCCCCCCTCTGTTGTCTCCGGGACCTAACAATCCTTAGGATCAAATACTTTTTGAAGATGTAAGGACTATAATGCATTGATCAATTATATATACATGTACATGTACGTGTATATATGTATATCTATGTACATATACATGTATATATGTATATATACATGTACATATACATACATACATATATATACATGTACATATATATACATACATATATATACATGTACATACATATATACATACATATACATGTACATATACATACATACATATATACATGTACATGTATATATGTATATATACATACATATATATACATACATACATACATACATACATACATATATGTGCGTGTGTGTGTACATATACATGTATATGTATATGTATATATGTATATATACGTACGTATATATACATACATATATATATGTACATATGTATTCATGTATATATACATATGTATATATACATACATATATATACATGATACATATATGTATATAATATTTATGTATGTATACATATATATAGTCTTCAATACAAGATACAGGAAAAATTATGGGAAGATGAAAGGAGCAATCAAACAAGTCACATCCAATAATATCACACTTGAAGTTTGACTCATGCTATGACTCTGCATATGAACAACCTCCCACTTGAAGTATGCTTTCCATGGCCTATCCCCTGCTTTCCATTCTCAACCAATATCCAAAAACAATCACCAAGTCTTATGGTAATATTTAGGCCAAGAATCAATCACTATAGTTGGAATATCAACCACAACTAATTGCTAATTTGACATTCAAGTAACCATACAACACCAGTAAATTCATGCTAACATATTCAACCCATACAAAAACTCTTATCATTGTATAATCCATTGTCATGCTCAAAAAATACCATCTTCAAGTATTAAAAAATGTTAGTTTTAGGATCAGAAATGTAAGCAATCAAAAATTGCAACACAATGAACAATGAACACGGTATTTTACCCTGAGAAAACCCTCCTACTCGAGGGAGAAAAACTCAGCAAATAAATATCTTATATCTGGTATGAATAAGAGTTGGAAAATCTTCTTACAATCGGACCCTTCTCAAGGGTGAATAAAATATATAGATCTACACTCAGGATAGTGCGATTTCCTTGAATATGCACAATAATAACTCTTATCCTTGAGGTGAATCTGCTGATCCAGAAAGCGAATCTGTTGCTGGAGTGCAAACTTGTTCTTAAAAGGAATGAATTAATTGTTATCATTTTGACTCCCAAACCACCATCCATATGTATCTTCTTCACACCTCTTCCAAAGAGAGGCAAACTCTTCCAAAGGGGATGACTTGTCCCAAGTGAGGCGTCTCTACCAAAGAGGTTGGCCTCTTAAGGATACTTATTTTATTTTATAACGTACTGAAAATGGGTGCCATAACTAACACAAAGTTGGCCAACATATGCATGCATTTGTCTAACTTTAGTTTCTCCTTAATCAATGCCTATTAAATTTAATGACAACCGCTTCTTTTCATCATTGTTTTATTAATCTAAATTGAGAGAAAAATATCTCACACCGCTATAACAACAACACGCCCTCTTAGCTAGGGAGGTATTTTTTCAGTAATCCTCATCATGGAGTCTCTTGACATGACATCCACAATGGCTACACCCAATGAAAAAATCGCATCTCAGTCTCAGAGATGTACAAGATTTCATCACGAAGTCTCTCAACATGATGTTGTCATGAAGACTCTCGATCATGACATCCACAATGGCTACTCCCATTTGTGGAAATGAGTTCATCACGGAATCACTCAATGTGATGTCCACCATCGCTACTCCCATGTGTGGAAGGGAACAAGTGCACAAGTGCCCATCACGGAGTCACTCAATGTGATGTCGTCATGGAGTCTCTCAACATAATGTCCACCATGGCTACTCTCAGAAGGTGGATAAACACAAGTACAAGAGAATCATCACGGAGTCTCCCAATGTGATGTTGTCATGGAGTCACTCAACATGACATCCACCATGGCTACTCCCAAAGGGTGGAAAGAACCACATCTCCATCTTAGAGATGGACAAGGGCTTTCACCTCAAATTTCTTTGTCTCAAAGAAAGATGCATTAACAAGGTCTTTCACCTCAAATTTCTCCGTCTCAAACAAAAATGCATTAACAAGGGCTTTCACCTAAAATTTCTCCATCTCAAAAAAGGATGCATTAAGAAGGGCTTTCACCTCAAATTTCTTCGTCTCAGAGAAAAAATGCATTAATAACAGATAACACAAATTACTGATTGTAAGCCTCTGTCTCAGCAAGGGCTTCAAGTACTAGTATCAACCTTCTTGTCCAAAGTTGCCTCTGTTGGTTTGTCGGACTCCCTCTGAATGTTAATTCCTCCTCTTCGAAGAAACTGGTTGACTTTAGAATAAGAAACCTTCTTAATCAACTTTAGAGCTTGGCTCCTTCTGAGATATCCCCATGGCAATTTCCATAGTAGAAGTAAGTTTTGTAGGTCTTAATTTGCAATCTCGAGCAAAGTAACCATACTTGTCACACCTGAAACACTAAATGTGATAGAAATCCTTCTTCTTTGGATCTGGGGAAGAATCAGATTCTCTGTCTCTATTCCTTTTTCTTCTTTCGCCTCTTTCTCTAGAAGTATGTGTAGCAAAAACTTGATTTTCTACATCATGATGGTTTCACCCAATTCCTCTTGCTGCCAACCTGGACTCTTCTTGAATACAATCAACTTGAAGATGATCAAACTTTGGAAACTTAGATCTCCCATTGATGCTTTGGTTGAAGGGCTCCCAAGATTGGGGAAGTTCACTTAGCACAAACATAACAAGATCTCTACCAGCAATTATGTCCCCAATAACACTCAATTGATCTCTCAACTCAGCAATCTTCGTAAAGAATGAGACGATTGAATCTTCTTTATCCATTTTTACATGGTGTAGTTGTTGTCTCAAAGAAAGGGCTTTGTTGGTGTTGTTGATCTCATACATGCCTTTTAGAGTATCAAACATTTCTTTAGCTGACTTCAACTTAGAGATGATCAGTACTAGGTGATTCATCACAGAGTCTATCATGATATTTCTAGTCTTTGAGCCATTTTTCTTCCATTGGATTTTCTCAGTATCATTGGAAGGCTCAGGCATATCACTTTCCACAAAATCAAGAAGATCATTCTCCTCTAAAAACAATGAGTACCCTAGGTTTCCAAGAGTTGAATTTTGAGGCTTCATCAAGCCTATCTTCTACCTTGACACAGTTCACCATCACATGAATTCTCCTTCAAATATTTTCCTTTAAGTCAAAAATAATTTGCAACCTTAGATCTGCAATACTTTTGCCTTCAAGATCTGCTCTAGATGAAAAGGTTTACTTGGCTGCTTAAAACAAGTCTAATCAAATCTTTTCATAGATCCTTTTTGATACCATGTTAGTTTTAGGATCAGAAATGTAAGCAATCAGAAAATGCAGTACAATGAACAATGAACACATTATTTTACCTTGAGAAAACCCTCCTCCTTGAGGGAGAAAAACTCAGCAAATAAATCTCTTATATCTAGTATGAATAAGAGAAAAATATATGCTTACAATCAGACCCTTCTCAAGGGAGAATAAAATATATAGATTTGCACTTAGGATAATGCAATTTCCTTGAATATGAACAATAATGACTCTTATCCTTGAGGCGAATCTGCTATTCTAGAAAGTGAATCTATTGTTGGAGTGCGAATTTCTACTTAAAATGAATTAATTATTATCGTTTTGACTCCCAAACCACCATCTATATGTATCTTCTTCACACCTCTTCCAAAGAGAGGCAAACTCTTCCAAAGGGGATGACTTGTCCCAAGTGAGGCGTCTCTACCAAAGAGGTCGGCCTCTTAAGGATACTTATTTTATTTTATAATGTACCAAAAATGGGCACTATAACTAACACAAAGTCGGCCAACATATGCATGTGTCTATCTAACTTTAGTTTCTCCTTAATAAATGCCTATTAAATTTAATCACAATTGCTTCCTTTCATCATTGTTTTATTAATTTAAATTGAGAGAAAAAAATCTCACGCCGCTATAACAACAACAAAAAACACACTAAAAAACCATTGGTATATAAAAAGTTTTAAGACCCTTATAGAGCAGTCGAATGAAAAACACACACATGTTGCATGAGAAATGTCAATCTACCAATCATCGCTTACATAAAAGGTCTAGCAATAATCAAATCATACTGATCTACAACCTGCAATCAACCTGTTGAACAAGAGATTATTTGTTGCTCAAATTATCTCACCTTTGATCTCAGTTCACTACTTCTAAGTCCTCATTAAAACACCACGTATTGTCATTTAAAAATAATAAAGTATAACAATAATAGATGACCATAAATGACTGAATAAGAGACTAAGAAAAATGATAACACCAAAATAGAAAATGCAAACCATATCTCATCCTTCCACCAACACCATCAATTTCTCATATATGCCAACTATGATATCCTTTACCTCTCCAAATGAAGTCATTAAAAATACCTATAACCAACATGGATCTAAGCCTCTCTAACCAAGGAAGATCAAACTCAAAATCATTCTAAAACTAGGAACCAACTCAGTCAAAATTTCCTACATAATTAGAAGATAAATCTGTCGAGTAGACCAAGAGTGGGGAGTGAGAATGGTCCCTTAGGAGACATCAAGTCATAATGACTCTTTCTATGAACAATCTCCTCTAGGTCCATAATGTACTCACATCCATCACTAAGTGTAGGATACTTCGTCTTCTTGCTAAAAGCTCCAAAGAGAAAATGTATCAAAAAATATTCTCTAATCCCAAGAGACCTTTAGCCTCACCCAAGTCTCTTAGTATTCAAGAGCACTTCCATGATCAATTCACACTAATCTTCAAAAATGACCATGCACCATCATAAAGATCTCCAAATAAATGACCAATATACTCAATACCAAGAGCACTAACAAGACCAATGTAAAAACTCCCATTGCACGTCTACATAACCTAGGAACACAACATGACAACATGATCTCTAACATCTCCACAAATGAAGACCCCATGTTGTAAAGAGCATTAACTGTAAAGAGAAACTATATCATGCCAATTCTCTAATATAGAATCAAGAGCCCACCATGGCATAATAATAAACATCTTGTAAACATCTCCAATCACATGAAGACATCCATCTCATGGAAACTGAACTCTCGCTACCAAAAACTCCCACTTCAATGTGACACCGGGCTATTCATGGTATCATGATAAGTAAGCTACAAGTCTAGTGATGACACCCTAATTATCCATCTGAGTAATCTGTAGACTTAAAGTATCAAACAACAAATCCACCTCATATCTGATTTTCCAATCTGTGTAATGAGAAATCATGTTCATAGACATCACAAACAAAATCTATAAAATTATACCACTATCTCCACATTGAGTGATTATAACTTACAACTACAATTGCTCCATACCCTACAAAATCATACCACCATACATCATACGTAGGATTTGAGGAGCTCCCATTGGTCCATTGTTAAAACACCAATGAATGTGGCCCTTCTCTTAATTTCCTCTTTGTATAATTTATTATAATCTTCCTTGTTTTCGTAGAAGATGAGAACTAGCGGTGGAATCTTCTACATACATTCCAATAGATAAATAATCTTTGTCTTTATATCCTCACAATCACAATCAAAGTAATGAGGGGTCTGCATAGTCAGATAATACTTCTACAGTAAGTATGTGATTACAAAAGGAGGGGCCTGCACATGCAGGAAGGCCAACATCCTAGAGCGCACCGCACAACACAAAATGAGCCTCACTGACTACAAAATAAATCCAGACTACAATCTAGAAAGAAGAGTGAACTGCAAGAATAACATCTCCTATGCCTAAGTACAGTTTTGGTTAAGCTTAGTCCTGGAGGTCTTAAACCTCTTTCACCAACCCAATTCAATCACCTATGATTGACCAAAACCTTTGCATATGATTACAACCTTATTCGAACACAAATAATTGCATAACCCCTAAAACCATAAACCCATAACCATGATCTACAAAGAGATCTTACATCATATTTATACCAACCCATGACCTAAACAATTAGGTCGACCACCTAAAAGATAATACAATAAATTCATAACATAAATCCACAATCCAATGATCAGCCAAGTCAGCCTAAGACCGAAATAACATAATCCAATCAATAGATCCAACAGGTAACACATCGAGATCATCCACCAACACGTTACATAATCTGGTCCATAACCTAGCAAAATAAGATAGCATTAGGTCCGGTCCTAAATGCAACACCACCTATCAATAGGAACACAAACAAGATAACCAACAACATCCCGAAAACCATCTATTAGTTGCACCAACACCACTTATCACATGCATCAAAAGATCGTCAACAAAGCTCTGCCGGTAAAACCCTTACCGGTGACCAAAAGGCTTACTAGAGCAAATGATAGCTCCTGAGTCATCAAATCCTAAACCAACTAATCGTGATACCCATCTGAATAACATGAATGACAGATCCAAACCAATTCCACAAACCAAAGCATACTGGAGCATACCAGATCAATATCATAATCCAACCACTCTATCGGAACCTACCAAAAACTATAAACAACCAAAACATTCGATGTTGCCATCAATGACAAAACATCAATGCAACACATAATCAATTGCTCAAATTTTCCAATAGATGTCCTAACCAAGCAAGTGTTTAAAGAGAATACATATGTACTAAGTTAAATTGGGAAGTAGGGAGAAGATCAACTAAACTATTGTCAAATACTCCAACTATTGAAGTTGATTAGATGGGGTTCTGAGTCTAGAGAAGAGAGTCCAATGTGATTATTTTTCCTGTGAGTCTAGTTTAACTTTATTATTTTGTGACTTGGTTTATTTGAAAATAAAGTGTTAGGGTGTGGGTGTTGTGTAAGGGTTCAAAATTCCAATAATTTTGTCAAACTCAGATTGATATTTGTAGGGTTTTTAAAGGGCTAAAAAAGGGTTTTAATTTATATGTTTTATGGTTTTTGGGACTCTAGGCTGGATACCTATGGGTTAGGGGTCCTTTTGAGTCATCTTACACTAGTCAACATATGACCCTTCAAAATGTCATTTTAAGGAATGGTGAATTTATTATGTAGGAGCTTCAGGAGGTGACAAGGGTCACTCTCTACCTCACTCACCAAAGTTCATGAACTTTGGGGAGAGAAACATGGCTCACATGTGTGAGCCACCTTATAAGGTTGGGATAAGTGTACAGGTACACTTCACAACTCCACAAAAGTCTCACACATGTATGAGAACTTATGGAAGAGTGTGAGGAGAGGAAGGAATGGGAAGGTGACAAGTGTCACCTCCCCATTCAAGGGATTAAATTTTGAATTCCTACAAGTAATATCCAATGGAGGAGGAGATCGAGGATTCTATTTTTAGGAGTTACTCTTGGTTCTTGTACTTATGAACTTGGCAAAGAATTGTGAGCAATGGCTTTAGGTGGTTCTCCTTGTTGTGGGGATGACTAGAGCCTCACGCAATTTATTTTTTAGGTGCTCATTTATTCTGGTTGGTTTACTATTTTATTGACCATTATATCCATATTGGAGATTGCATTCATTTCATGCAAGTTCTCCATTATCATGGTTAGTTTATACTTATCTTGCTTTTATTATATGATTGGCAAGTTTATAGAATAAACATGTCGACTTAAGTTGGCAATTCCTATGACTTCAAGTATACAGTCAGGTAATTCATTGGCTGACATACTAAGTGTGTAGGGTTCAAATTATTTTGATGGTCATGGCTATTAACATTTTGGATTTGGTGCTCACAACCATTTGCCTACATCGTGTCACCACCCGCATGGTACTATTGCCCTTTGTCATCTGATAAAATTTCAAACCTATGTAGCTAAGGTCATATGGGTGACTATAAGCTAACTTGATTTTATCTCTTCAATATCTTTTGTGGCCCCTTTGTGCCTCCAAGAGAAGGTTTCTTTTTCTTTTTCTTTTAGTCATAACTTGGGCAAACAAACACCAATTTTTTAAATAATCAAAAAGATGATTCTGCCAACTTTGTAGTGGTGGATGTCATTTCTTAGTATTTTGTTGTTTTAGTATTATTTTTTTTCTTTGAAGTTAGATATTTACTTTTGGCTCCTGAGCTTGAAACATTTTGTCATGATATCTGATTTTCATGAATCTGACAACATTGTAAAGGTATTGAAGAGCTCTACAAATCAATTCATACTCTTTTTCCTTATTATGTCCTATGTACACGTGTATTTAGTTTATCTATTTTTTGCATGTTGGCATATTACTTGGCTATTTTGATAGTTGAGGAGGTGCTTCTTTGATCCAGTCACTTCATTTCAACTATATTTCACATGATTGAGCTCTATTTGTCAATTTGAGAAGTGTGTCATTGACATTATCATGGGTTATGCACAACCTTCTATAATCACTTTGGCAAAGGACAATTATGAGTCATGGGCAAAAGACATTATAACACATTGTAGGTGGCTTAATATTTTGGTTTATCTTTATGGACTCATTCTTTAGCCAAAGAAATAATGAAAGGAAACAATTAGGTGTAATAAGAATGGTCATCTCATAGGGTTAACTACCAAACCTTCCATGATTTAGAGGAATTGAGTGCCCACACATAGTTTGGGCCAAGATTTGGGAGTTTTTTGGAGATCCACATGTTCCTCCATTCCCAAATGATCATGTTTTTGATTGCCTCAATCCACTTGATGATGTTGATAATATTCCTCTTATGATGATACCTTAGAGGAGTTTGAATATGATGCGCTACTTGAGTGTCTTGATGATCCAAAGACTTGTATGTGACTCCTCCTTTAGTTGAGATCACACATTCATCTTTTGTTGGTGATTCATTGAGTACTACTAATGATTTATTGCAACATGTATCTATTTGTCTTCATGATTGGGTGTCCTATTTAATAAACATTGTTTCATTATTTGTGGAGTCTTATATTTTTTATTTAGCAGACACATTTGAGGGGTTATCTCTCCTATTTGACGACGGTCTTGGCACAATTTCATATTTGGATTTTGTTCAAAATTAGTTTCCATTAGTTTCTTGTTTGTTACCTTTTGTTGTGATTGGGTATGTGCCTAATTGGTTTTTGGCATATTCATCATCGAGGGACTTGGCAAAACATGTGCAGTCTTCAAAAAAATCATCATACTTTTGGATTCCACTTCCTATGGATTCCTATCTAGAATGGGAAGCATTCCTGCATTTGCACTTGGTTTATCTTCTTCCCAAGGGGAGAAATATTGTTTGTAGGCATTGGACTATGTTTTGTCTTCAAGCACTTGCCATTTATACAAGACATTGCTTATTATAGGGGGGATATCATCTCTCTATTTTTCCTTCCTTTGGGGGACTCTTAATTGTATACACATGAAATGTATGTATTCCTTGGGGGTGTTTCATGGAGTTCTCCATGCATCATCAATTTTTTTTTTTTAATTTTTTTTTTTAATTTTTTAATTTTTAATTTTTTATTTTTTATTTTTATTTTTTATTTTTTATTTTTATTTTTATTTTATTTTATTTTTCTGTTTTAGAGAGGAGTTTTGTCCCATTACATTTTCTCCTTTTCTTTATTTGTAAGAGACTACATTTCATTTGCATTGTACATGGGTACCTAAATTGGTTTTGTAGCTGGGACCCATATTGCATAATAATCTTCTCCCTAAGTTGCAATTGAGGTGGGGTGTTATTGTGAACGAGGTTATTTCTTATCTATTTATTAATGAGAACATATTTACATGTTAATTTCATATAAAATCATCCTAGTTGTCTTTATATCCTAGGTGTCATTTCTAGATGTTCCTTATAATGGGGCCATCTCTCATTATTTACTTTGTAATTTAGCATTTAATATTTTCGTCGTGCATTTAATATTTATATCAAGGGTAGTTGTCACCCTACCTCATCACCTTGCCTTTATAAGCAAGGGATCTCATGTACATTTTGTAGGTCCATTATCATATTCAATCAATCTTACATTGGTGAAACAATCCATTCTTGTGATTCTCTCTCATGGAAGTTGTTTTGGTGTTTCAGCTAGGATGGGGTTATTGTAGAGTCGCCTAATTACTCCAACAACATGGATATGAAAGCTACTCATTTATTATAATTTTACTTATATCCTGTGACTGTGTCATACATGATTTGAGAATAGTGACCATTTAAGTGTGAGAACTAGACCACTATTAATAAATATATATCATGTGAGTAGCATGATATGGCAAAGGGAGTAGAAGAGGATCTAGAATGGGAGATCATGTACATTGATGCATATTTTCATTAAATATATGCTCGGGTTCAATTAAGATCTAAAATATGATGTAGCCCACATATAGATTTAATATGTTGGATAAGTAGATCTCCCAATAAAATAAATCTCATGAACATGTCAAGAACCCTATTGCAAAGAATCACAACAAACTCTCAAAAGAGCAACTCTAAACTCGAAAATTGAATCAAGTATAAGAGATATGTCCTTAATTGTAGATAGGGTGTCCAAAGGAAGAGGAGAACTAGATGCACATTATATTGAAATTGTTTCAAGACACTTACTATGGGGGGAACTATATTTTCTTTTTTTATATACCTTATTTTTAATAGATTTTATCATATAGGTTTTATCTTATTCTACTTATGGAGGGACATTCTCTCTATACTTTGGGGTTATTTTAGCTGATGCATGAGTACCTAACACCATTTTTCTATCGCCTTAGTTACATTTAAGGTGGTTGTTAGTGTAGCATTTTATTCACCTTGGATATGATTTATCCTAAATGTGATGTTGCACTAGTTTATCAAGTTTACTTAGGTGTGATACAAAAATTATTTGCAACACATTCTCCTTCTTTCTTTGGATTCCACTTTTTAAGTATCCCCACAAACTTAGATATTTGGATCTAAGTAATTTATTGATTTTTAGTTTTTATTTTCTTCCCAATATTCATCTGATTTGGAATCTTGATGTTATATATTGTAACATTTTTCTTGGATTTTTTGTCAAAGAAGTTGCTACAATATTTCAAACTTTTCTCTTGAAACTAATTTTGTTGTGCTACCTTAATTTGAATTATCAATTTATATTTTATAGTTTATTAATCTCTATCACTTATTATTTATGACTTAATATATGTTTTTCATACTCTAACAACTTGAGGCCCATCTAAATTTAATCATAATGCTTATTACATATATGTTGGTGGTAATTTCTTTCCCATCACATCATATTCAGATGTTTTCATAATAACAGGGATGTGATTAGGGATAGAAAGTTTCAAAGTTTTATATGGAAAATTTGGGGTTGTTAAGTTCATCTTGGGCATGGAGATTAGAAGAGAGAGAAAAAAAAAATCTTTGATTTTGAAATTTATATTTTTATATTTCAGTTTATGGAAAATGATAAACTTGTAAGTACTATTATTTATGTGGGGACTTTATTATTAGTTTAACAATATTTGTTTATATCTTGTATGATGGAGGACATATGCCATATTTGTTGGGAAAATATGTCTTGGCCTTGCATTTTTAATGTTCATATTTAATAATTTATTTGCAATTAATTTTTTAATTAAGTGCTTTTGTCATCCCTTATGAAAGTTAGTATCTTTTTTTAGGTAGCACTAAATTTATCTTTAGTGAATTTTTCCTCACATAAGGAAGTGGGTGTCTCACATTAAGCTATCATATTTTTTTATATGTTAGTAATTAATCCCACAATAAATTGTGTCACTTATGGGATATCTTCATTTTTTCCTTCTAAATAATCATTTAAGCCTTGACAGGTTCCATATATAGGGATTTTATTAAACAATGATAGATCAAGACCCCTTGGAAAGAATCCCCCTAGGTTTAAATGAAATCTTTGATGGATTCTCCTTTGCACCTATTAAATGATGACAATTGTTTCTTCACCTTTTAAGGGATCAAAAGAAGTAATTTAGAATAATCATTTTGTATGAATGCATCTCTAGTATTAGATTCAAAAATTATAATACATATTATATATTTTTTTAGCGTGAAACACAATGACAAATAACAAAAAATGTTAGAAAAATCTAAAAAAGATGTATTGCTCTCCATAAGCATGTCTTTGTTTTAATGAAAAAGGTAAGTTTAATTTTGACAATATGCTAGAACATTTTTTTTACAAAATAATATAGTTATGAAGTCTAATAGATTGAGCTTAATTGGTTAAAAAAAATGTTTTTCTTTGTAAAGACATAGGTTCAATTCACCATCCAGACATCTAAATTAGAATTCTTAGTTGCGACTCTTGGTCTTCCATAGTTGGCTTCTAATATGGAGATGATTCTAAATACTGGTGAATTTCTCAGTAGTGACTCTTTGTGCTCCATAGGTGATTCATAGTGTGTTTTCTCATAAGGAGCTTGTGTTGGTCTCATGTTGATATTTGTATGGGCAATACATTTGTAATTGATATGCAATTTAAAAAAAATATATGTATGAAATTATTGTTAATACTTGTTCAAATAGTAATAAGAGACAAAATATTTAATAAAAAGTTAGCAAAATATATCTATGCATTAGACATTGGAGATTATGATTGGATTCCAATAAATCATAGAAAATTTTACGTTATATTGAAAGCTATGCAAAAAATTTCATGACTTATTAGTTTTACATTATCTTTAAATTCTTAATTGTTCATTCCTTATAATTGAAAAACATAGATAAATAATGTTTATGAGCATCCCAATCAGGCCAAAGAGTGGACATGTTATTGCGGGATCACCCCAACACCTGTGAAGGTGTATAAGAGCATCTTGACTCATCATCACAGATTTTTCTTAAGATTGATTCTTATGAAACGTAAGAGCATGTATCAAGGAGTTTAAATTTGAATATTGATCAACAAAACCATGACAAACAACTTGGACAAATTTTAAATAGGTCATCTAAAGAAAAAATTAGGGACCCCAAGTTGTGGTGGTTAAATATTCTTATTTATTATATATGATAACATGTAAGGAATGTGCTCAAAATTTGACATAGATTAGCAAGACTAAGAATTGATTTGGGATTTGTGCCTTAGCCATTTCAGTGTCATACCTCTCTTGGAGTTTCTAATGGTTTTCCAAATCCATTTGACAGTTTGTAGTTTATTCTTCTTCTATAAATTGGTGCTTGGAGATAATGGATATACTAATTATTTTGTAGTTGATGGGCTTCTAAACTTCAAATGAATAAGTTTATGATTGTAATTTCAATTATCATAATATGATCTTGGTCTCTTTTGGTGTGAAATTAACCTTGTAAATCCACATGTTATGGATTTCATTTTCTTTATGGTTCATTTCTATTTCTATGTGATTTATCAGTTTTATTGAAATTTGGTTACATTAGAGTTCAACATAACTTGTTGTATAGTTACACTCCATTTTCAATATTTTGTAAATACTATGAAAGATGTTTTGTGCACCTTAAATATTAACTTAATAATTATTTAGTTGTTTTTTATTTTAGGATGTGTATACTACAACAATATATGATTCTTGTGGGCATTGCATGAGATATTTAACATCTATTCAATATTGGGGATCATGTTTTAGTGAGAATATGGTTTTGGAGTTATAGTTTGTAGTACCATTGAGTGGTTTTTTGTTTAAGCTTTTCCTATAAAAAAATCACATAGGTAGTGGTGTAGGTACACATTGGATAGCATCTAAAAGAGGTATACGTGGTAGGAAATTGAGGAATACATGCAATGGCACACGGTTCCTTAAATCTTTTGGATTTATCACACAAGGAGTGTAATTGAATTGCTAAAATAATGTTAAAGTTTACACAATAAACTATTGTAGACACCTAGAATTGTCTTGTCTAATTTATTTAATTATTTTATCCTTAGTCTTCTATTAATTAAATAAATCTTTATTTATTTGATTAATTCATTTATCCTCTTCTAAGCCTTTCCTCATTTAAATAAATACTTTTATTTATTTAAATTATCCTTTTCCTAATTTAAATAAATATTTTATTTAATTGATCTCGCTTCCTTTATTAATTTAATAAATCTTTATTTATTTAATTAATTCATTAGCCCTTTCTACCCATCACACATGTCATTCATCTCTTAATTGTTCTCGTACCTTCCCCCTTTATCATTTAATTATTTCCTCTACCTAGACCCTTTAATCCTAGCCGACCATTTATCTTTACACCTCTTAATCTTATCCTTCCATTTCTTACAATATTATCTATATAAGATGACTCTCCTTCATTATCAACCCTAATGACCGAATAGATTTTATGCAATCAAGGCTTCTTGCTATCAAGCTATCAACCACAATTCATTCTTTGTTGAGCTCTTGTGCACACATAAAATCTAAGAGCAAATATATCAGACAAGATCAATGGAGATATGAGACAATGAAGATTGAAACCCTACTCGACATGTGAATGGTAATATTGCTTTATTTTGTTGATTTGCATGATCTTAGGTATCTCTACTGGTATTGGTGAATGTTTCATTGTAGGACCTAGATTGTTTGTGGTTGAATCTTTATGGTCTTACAATAGATTATTATCATCACTTTTCACCGTATACAACTATATAAGTGTATTTTCTTGTTATTACACATTGAGTTTGTGGTGGTTTGGAGGCTATATTTCTTGAAAATATTTTTCCCAACATATATGTGGTGCTATCTTTGTGTTTATGCTATGTTATTCGTGTACATTATAGACTACACAGTATTCTACCATAATTTCTCTTATAAAGATTACGTGGAATCATCACTTGTAGGTTGAAATTCCTAGCAATCTTTCTTACGCTAGTGTAATTGGTATTCTTGTGTATGTTGTAGTTTTCACTCAAATAGGCATCACCTAACTAGTCGAAATCTCATGAATAATCTTGCTCAAAATTATTACAATATAATGAAGAGAGCCTTTGGATATTTGTAGAGTACTATTAAGTATTCTTTGTGTTATTCGAGAGATGGTATCTCAAGAAACCTATAACAAAATGTATATTTAAGGAGATGTGAATTTTCATTTGTAAGGAGACATTGACAATAAAAAATCTACTGATGGTTATGTATTCAACCTATGTAATGGTGTTATCAGTTGGATGAGCAAGTGGTAGGTTGTGGTTTCTTTCTTGAGTAAAAGGGTAGAGCATATATGTAAATGAATTATTCTTATAAAGAGACAATATAGCTAAAAAGGTTATGTTCAAATGTGGAGTTGAGTCATAGAGTAGTTTAGAATGGAGATGATGATAAAAGTGTATTATCTTGGTCAATGCATTGACATTTTATGCATAACTCAAGCATATTGATGTATAAATTATCGTCTTGTTCATGACATGGTGAAGCATTGGAGGGTGATACTTGAAAATGTTAGAATGCTATAGATGAATTTATGTAGCTCATGAGCATTAATAAATTACCTAGTGTGGTGATTCTATGGGCATCTTTTCTCCTAATTAATGATTGAAAATCCATCCCTTTGTCTCTTTCAAGGTATATAAAACAAGTGACGTAACATTGGGATAGGTGTGTCATACACCTTTGTAATTATAACATTTAGTTATCTATTTTTTTTTTTATCTATAAGACCTCATAGAGAAAGGTTGTTCCACTATGATGACTACTTTATGAAAATAAGAGTAATCAATATTGTAGAGATATGTAAGATCATCTTATGTCATTGTAAGATGCAAAAGAAATATTTTGATAATTCTATCACATGCATATGATCATGTGAAAGGAGAGTTACATTGTTGAATTGACTTCCTTAACAAATTATTTCACATGTTATGATGCATCCCAAAACATCTTTGAATGGAGATAATAGAGTCAATGTAGCTTCTATGTTGGTGGGGTGATTATAAATCCATATGAAATCTTATTGTAGGTATAAGTAATGTGTTATTTTAGCTAGAAAACTAAGAATTGGAGTGGTGGACTAGAATTTTAGTGAAGGGGAACCATACCTCTCGTGTGTTGGATCATAGTTTATGGTTTATCACTCAAAGTTTCATGTATTTATTCTCCTCTACATTGGGTGGTAGAGATGGAGGTTTCATGGTATATTTTTTAGGTATTATTTTGCTACCCAAAATATCTAGACGTGTTTAGTAAGGCATGACAGTGTATTCTCCTAGATTCTATTCTAATAACATTATTAATAATAATTAAAAAGATGACAACACCTTTGCAATTGAGTATTTTTAATGAAAGGGATCCCAAGTAAAAATTTTGTATAGTGAATGTTCCTTTTTAATATTTTATTTCTTAAATTGTTTAGTTCATGTTTTATTTACATTCTCCTCTCATAGATTAGTGGGTGAGCACCCCATTCAAATAATTTTGAAACTAACCTCAAATTCATCAAGTGCTCTTCTTTTCTTCTACTTAAAATCAAGATGTCATCCAAATAGTTTATCATGGACTTACTTTGAAATAACTTCAACACCTCATGCATTCGTTTCATAAATTTTCTCATTACATGTGTCTGTCCAAATGACATAACAAGTGACTCATCCAACCCCTCATTTATATAAAATGTGGTTTTATACTCACCCATATTTGTAATTGTTGTAGATATGGTGTCAACATACTCTGTTGTTATTGTTGTCAACACTCAGTGTGTTGGTTTGTCATTGATGCTTGCACTTGTATGTTGATAGTGTGTTATGTTGAAGTACAATGATTATACTGAAGTTCATGGCTGGATGTCATGCCTTGATTGAGGGCAACTAAGGTGCTATTGTGTATATTGTTGTTAGCACAAGTCAAGGTATCATGATGACATATTAAGACGGGGATTAGAATTATTAAAACGAGGATTAGAAGTATGATGATGAATTGGACATGATGATGGTTATGAGCATGTTGTAATTTTTTATTTTTTTGATCAGCAAGGGACACTTTTTAAGGTGCCAAACACTATTGTTGTTCAAATCCGTGAGCACACCAACCCATCAAATTTACCAAGCCTATTTGAACCTTGGTGGTAGTTTCACCAAGAAAGTGTTTTAACTGTTGTACTACATGGGTCATCCCATGTTGTAAACTATTATACTATCCCTCTTGTTGCTCCCAAATAAGGAATTGATTCTACATAGAAGTTTTGGTCTCTACATATTCTTGAAAGAATGCATGCAAGAAGTTGTTCTGGAGATTGCCTGGGAAGAATTTTCCACATTTGTCAGCATTTGCATAAATGGACTAGTGGTTCAATAATTAACTTGTTTGTGCTATGTATGATGTATCCTTCTCATCTCAGACACAAATTTTTTTGTAGATGTTTTTGGTAATTGTAATATATAGATAGTTTGATTGTATGTTAGGACTGGTCCAATAAATACTTTGCATATCTTTGCATCTATATGTTTGCTCACATGGTTTGGTGGACGTGCTCATGTTGTTTATGCATTGCATCAACTAAGGTTTTAAGTGTTGAAATGTACCAAAAGTATGATTGTTAACATTCTATCCCAAGATGTACAACCCGAGTTTGCCTAGTGGTGGAGAACTTGTGCTCTTGAAATAGAGGTCACAAGTTCAAATCCCACAAAGGGGGTAGGGTATGTACACCTTATCGGCTTCGGCCCATTACCTATCAAAAAAAAGAAAAAGAAAATTCTATCCCAAGATCGACATTAATGTCGGTTGATAGGTGTTAGGGCCTATCCCAAGTCGTCTATTGGGCATTCGCGGGCTTTGTACCCCAGATCAGGTCTTCTGTTTGTGGCCTCACTGGTTCATAGCTCTAGTAAAAAGGTGTTAACTGACCAAAATAAAAAAAAAATTATATCCCAAAGGTATATTTACTAGCTTATTAGGATTAAATATATTTGTATCTGTTCATTTGTGCCAACTCAATTTGGCATGACAATATTGAAGGAGTGTATGCTAATGATGTTGAAAGTTCTTGGAACATCTCTAAATGGTCCATGCATCATATTTTAATCTCTATGGGGTCGCATGTTGTTTGATGTTGATTTTCTGGGAGTGTTGTGATTGTCGCCATGTATTTGATTGTTTGTGCTAGAGCTTTGGAGGATGTGACAAGATTGTTTTGGGTCAATGATCTAAGTCTTGATGTGAACTGCAATGTGTAATTTCTCTTGATAGATGTGTTTTTGGGTCGTTTGGTAAAGGGCTACATATTATCTTGTTGTCGACTTGGAATGATTTGTGTTGATGCTTGGATGGATTTGTCTACATGGGAATGAGTGTCAAGGATTTTTTGGTTCTATTTAAATCTTTTTGGATAAGTATGTAGTGGGTTTCTTTGCTCCATAGAGGTGTTTGCTATCGACTTATTAAATGTTTCATGTTTTTTTTAATCATTGGTTGACTTGGAGAAGGATTATTAAAGATTGCAGAGCATATATACTAAAGATCATTTGTTGGAGAGTGTGTGATTGTATGAGAATTATAGATAGATTATAAATGACATGCTAGAGGCAGTGAACCAAAGGTTGTAGGGTAAAAGAACAATACTGTGTCACACTTTTATAAAGGAAGTGGCCAACACAACTAAAACTGTTTAACTATGACCACATAAAAGTGACATTTCTAAATTGAATTTCAAAATGATGTAAATTGATCAACAATAGAAATATTAATGAAATTTATGTATGTTAGTTTTTGTTTTTTTTAAATTGATATTTTTACAAATATATTCAAAGAGATTTTTTATTACGGATAAATGTTGAAAATTAGGGGTTCTAGTCAACGTCACCAAGCAAAATGAAAACAAACATTATTATTATTATTATTTCTAATTTTAATTTTCCAAATAGAGGACATATATATGCAACGTTAAAAAAAATTAAATTTTGATGTATATTTTTCTCGTAATAATATTTTAAAGTCCAACATAGCCGAATTTGGTACTTTTCATTCAATGTCACCTTTTGTCTACTAAATTTATCATTATTAAAAAAAATAATACCTTTTTGGAGAAGATTCTCTCATCTCGTGAAATATATATATATATATATATATATATATATATATATATATTTAAATATCATTTAATATTTTTTAATTTCTAATCAGCTTCATTTTGAACTTTAAAAACCCACTCACAATGTTTAATTAATAAAAAAATATTAAAATTAATCAAAATACTAAAAAAAATAATATGTCCATATTCGTGACTTTGAGCTCTACAAAAGGGTATTTTTTGATTTGTGTAAAAAAATATTTTGCCTAAAGAAAAATTGAGCAGAAGTGAAAAGTTTTAGAAATGCAGACAAAATAGGTGATATCGCTGCCACATCACTTACCACATAGGTGAGTTCGGCTGGACTAAGTTCGACCGAACTATTTTGAATTATTTTAAACTATTCTAAGTTTAGACTCTCACAAAAATCGAGATAATGTAACCGATAGTTCAACTGAACTCTTGGCGCCATTTAGGCACCACGCTCACGCCATTAGGTGTCACATGGTAGGGGAATAGTTCAACTGGACTTAGTTTGACTGAACTCAGTCTGGCCAAACTAAGTTCGGCTAGAATGCGCCCAGTTAGCCCCAAGTGGGACACAGGTTTGTGCTTTTGCCCTGTAAAATTCACATAGGTGATTTTAGTCTGTTGGAGGTGGTGATCCAAAGGTAGTTGAAGTGGCAGGAGTGTGTTGGAGGCAATGAGCCAAAGGTGGTTAAAATTCAAAGTTGTTTGTTTATTGTATCTTTCTTTAAGGTAGTGAACCTCTTTAGCAAGTCGTTATATGTTTGGTGGAGTTTAAGGAGTTGTAACTTCCTTGGGTTGTAGCCTTAAAACAAAGTTGTAAATCTGTTTTAATATTGTGAGGTTGGATTTGGATAGTAGATTCAAGCAACTATTCTCACCATGGTTTTTCCCTTGTGGGGTTTTCCACACATATATAGTGTTCTCTTGTGCACTTGTGTTGATTGCTTTATCTTTCATTTGTGTTGTTTGTTTAAAGATATGAAACATAAGTTGGTGTAGAAAGGTTTAAGTTTTAAGGGATACTAACTTACCCCACCCACCCTCTTAATACCCGATCTGTTCAATAGTAATATGGATTTGGTTATACTCTTCAAAATAATATTTGTCAAAATAATTGGTTTCATATAGACAATCCATTAGACCATCAATTAGGGTAAAATAATGTCTTATTAATGGATCATGAATTTATACACATATGTTTGTCTTGATCCTTCTTGGTTGCTACTATTATTGATATAAAGCACGAGATCCAAATCTCCTGGCAAACCCTTGTTCAACAATTTTTGGGCATGTCCCTTCACCTTCTCATTCTCTATAAACATCATTCTATATACCATATTTTTTGATAAACTTGTATTGATAATTAAATCCATATGGTGGTTGATGCTACTTATATAATGTACCAAATAGAAATGTTTCTCTATTGAAATCTCCTTGACTGCTAGAGGGTGAGAGATGATGCTTAAGAGAGATCATAGAGATGAGAGGATGAAAGCAATATTTTCTTAAGCACTAACACATAACACCAAGTTACATGAATGTGTGATTTGGGTGGGAAAGGTGAAGGGAATTAGTTAGCCAAATTTAAAATTTGTATTTAGAATAGAAAGGTCCAAGTTTACAATCATGGATTTGACCTCATGATCATGGGAAGGATTTTGGGTGGCCAAGTTTTTAATCCTAGTGGTTGACGAGTACATTTGGTTAGGGCTACAACTAGGTGTAGCAAATGCAAGGATATGATTAACGTATTGTGATATATGTGTATGGGGATAATTTGGGACCTAAGTGTGGATAATGATGGATAGTTAAATTACTCTCATGTTGCACCTCCAAATGAAAACATACTAACAAAATTATGGGAAGAAGCCAATGCAATTATTTTATTTAATAGTCTACTTCCTTGAACCAAAATAGAAAAAGGGTAATCAAATTTTTAAAAACATCTTGTCTATATCCAATCAAATGACTACCTCACATGTGAATGAATGAAATATGCATATCTTTGTCTACATTACACCACCTTTGCCTTGAATGCTTTTCACCTTTTAAGTCTCCTTTCATAGGGTTATCCCTGACATTCATGCCATTATGCAATAGAGTGTTTATGTGAATGGAGATGATGATGGAGGTATTGCAACCACAACATCCAAATGCCATTGATTGTGATGATGATTTGACAATTGCATGCTCATTTAAACACTTGCCCGAAGGAAATGTAATTCTATAGAACCTTATTTGAAAAACACCTAAATCACCTTCATGTCCTTTTGAAAGGGCAATCATAATTTCAAAAGACAACATTTAGGGGAAGAGCACAAATTACTGCCCATGTTTCAATAACCTAACACTCCTCATGCACCCAACCCCTCAATTACGAATTTTAAAGAAACTAAAATATGACAACTAGAATTCCATTAATAAATTTCACATACACCACTACCTGCTTACTTTTAGCTTTTTTACTTCATAATTGGCCCATTTGTGCACAACTATTAGGTCATTTGTGCATAAGTATTTGCAATTTTAAATGCATGGTTATTGGGACATCTTTAAGTAGGTATTAGGCAACACTTTGAAATGTGTACTTTTTGACCCTTGCATGCATAATGGATCCCACAACGTGCATCGTTACTATCTAGAAGTCAACAATAACTATAAATTGTTAAGTTGCATACAAAAATAACAACAAAAAATATCATCAAAATCCGATTTACCGTTTAAGATTTGTGGATGTGTGAAGTTTGCTAAAATGACTAATGATACGCTTCCACTAAATAACCATGAGAATTACAAAGCTTTGACCAAAAGCATATAATTGTTGGAAGTGGAAACACTCTGAGGGGGGGGGGGGGGGGGTGAATCAGAGTGTGACAAATTTTAACAAGATATACTTTTATGAACTTGACAATTTTAATTCACAGTATGCACAGATGACTGAGACTTAACACCTTGATGAAATACATTAATGAAGTATGAAATATACCATAGAACCAACTAAAACACTTGATTCAGACTTTAGAAAATGGTATTAAATCTTTTACACAAACTTGAAACATCTAAATGAGTACTTCAAATATTGCATCACATAAACCCAACAAAACAGAGTATGAAATAAAGAGAGCTAAAATATGACGTATCAGAGCATAAACTAGTAAAACAGAATGAGACAAGATAATGCACATAACACCATAGTTTTCATGAGTGGAAAACCCTCCTGGGGTAGAAAAAACACTCGGTAAGATCCCTTATATTAATTCAAAAAGAGCACCAACTCAGTTCACAAGTTTTAGAAACCACAAGGCCTCAAGGAGCACCAACCCCTCTTCTTATCAATAAATATTTCAACTCGAGCTACAGCCACTGGTGATTTTATGCATGCACTTAAATCTTGCAGTCACAAAACCATCAAGGATTGGAGCGAGAATATTTTACCAGTCTGTACAGATGAAAATTTTTTGCAACAATATTCTTCAAGGATGAAATCAACACTATCAGAGAGAAAGAATTCAATCTCTGAACAATATAGTTTCAAACAATAAAGCCTCATGTACTCTGCAACAAAAACAGAGTATTGATTCTCAAGAAACCCTCGACTGTCTCTGGTAAACTACAACACTTCCTTTTTAAACAAATGCTATGTCTTTCACTTAATTCACACTCCTCTCTCTCTGTTTTTCCTCGCATCAACTGTTCTGAAAACAAACTGTTTTATACCCAAACAAAACACCACATGTTCTTCTTGAATAACCCTCGTATAGGGTTACAAATAACTTACAGGATTTGCAAACTGAAAATCAAGTAACTGTTTTTAACTGTGCAACGGAAAGAGAAGAAACTGAAGATGCTTGATTTCCCAGTCATGAAAAACAAAAATAAAGCATGAACATTTCCTTATTTTCATTTTGCATAACTGAAAAAGACTTGATTCGAAACAAAAATCTGAATCTTTTAATCATGTGATCAAGAAAAATACCTGTTAAACGCAAACTAACCAAACAAACTAACCAGCCAACCATTAAGCTCCCGGTTAAGACCATATTTGCTTCATTCTTTTTAACTGAACAACCTGATTCGAGCTCCTTAGCTACTACGGCGGCTGCGTCTCTCATGGCATTAGGGTTTGTGACGGACGCCAAACAAGTTCAAAAGTAAAATGAAACTCAAAACATCTCTCGAAAACCTTTTAACCTGTCAGCCACAAAAATGTATTTTGAAGTATACGCTGTTTGTCCGTAGATAAATTAAACATGATTTAAACCAAAGATGTTGTTTCAATAAATGCCAAGTCAGGTTATTCACTGCATCCGTGTCACCCGTCTGGCTCGAGAGAGAGATGTTTTAAACACATAACACGTCAGCCAAGCCAAAGTGTCCGTGTCACTAAACTGGCCCATGAGAAGGACATTTTAAATAAATAACCACATGCTTATTAAAAACACAGCTTCCCTTTTTTTTACTTTCTTGTCATCGAGGACAAACGTACCCAAGAGCAACAAACTCCCCCTTTGTCCTTGATGGCAAAAAAAGAAAAAAAACTTAAACCATCATTGCCATGAAATATGTCATCGACTGAAAGGATCAAAAACAATGTAAGGAATTCCATTGTTAACAAATGCAATATATACAATCAACACTGAACCTTGTCATATGCAAACCTGTAAGGAAAAACAACATCCTCTGAACCTGTAATATGCAATTCTGTAAAGAATAAATACTGTCGGAATCATGATATCACTGTAATATCAAAAATGCCAATGTTAATGAAATGCCAATGCCAAGTCTGTAATGCCAATGCCAATGCCAATGAAATGCCAAGTCTGTAAAGTCTGTAATGCCAATCAAAAATGAATACCAATATGTGAAATGCCAATATCCAATGTTGAAATACCAATGTTGCACTGAATACCACTGTTGCTATGAATACCAATGTCACTCACTGTTGCACTGAATACCACTGTTACATACCACACACTGAATACCACTGTTACATACCACACACTGAATACCACTGTTACATACCACTTTCTCCCCCTTTTTTTTACTTTTTTTAAAACACAAGGACAAAAAGGAAAGAAAATCAACAGAGCAACACTCCCCCTCAAAGTATGCTTTAGGTGAAGACAAGAGCAGATTGAGAAAACACTCCCAATCTATCCCTTAACCGTTCAAAGACTTCTTTAGACAAGGCTTTTGTAAAAATATCAGCAACTTGGGCTTGTGAAGGAACAAACACTAATTGAAACTCATTAGCCAACACCTGATCTCGTAGAAAATGGAGTTTAATGGCAACATGTTTAGTGCGAGAGTGCATAATAGGATTTTTTGAAAGATTAATTGCACTAGTATTGTCACAATAGATTGAAATGGGCTTAATAGTAGAAATGCCCATATCAGTAATTTGATGAGACATCCATATCAGTTGTGTGCAACATGCAGTGGCTGCTATATATTCTGACTCTGCGGTGGACAGAGTGACACAATCTTGCTTTTTACTGTGCCAAGCAACAAGACAATCACCAAGAAAGAAGGCAGCTCCACTGGTGCTTTTACGATCATCTAGACAACTGGCCCAATCAGAATCAGTGAAGCCAACAAGAGTGAAGTCATTATTACGGGGATACCAAAGACCATAATCTAGTGTGCCTTGAACATATCTAAAGATTCGTTTTACAGCATTCAAAAGAGATTGTTTAGGTGCAGATTGAAAGCGAGAGACTAGACATACTGCAAACATTAAATCTGGTCGAGATGCAGTTAAATATAATAGACTTCCTATCATTGACCTGTACTCAGATTGATTTACTACAGGTGAGTCATCAGATTTGGTCAATTTACAGCCTATTTCCATTGGAGTGCTGACTGGTTTACAATCTGCCATATTAAATTTTCTAATCATCTCTTTGGCATATTTGGTTTGTGACAAGAAGATACCTTGCTGAAGTTGTAACACTTGAAGACCAAGAAAGAAATTCAGTTCCCCAAACATAGACATTTCAAACTCAGATTCCATGATTTTAGAGAACTTTTTGGATAAAGAGTCATTATTACAGCCAAAAATGATATCATCTACATATATCACAACCACTAGGACATCATTACCTTCAAGTTTAACATATAAGTTGCTATCTACAACACCTCTAGTGAATCCATTTGCTCTAAGATGATTATCCAGTCTAGAGTACCAAGCTCTTGGAGACTGTTTAAGGCCATAGAGTGCTTTCTTTAATCTGTATACACAATTAGATTTGTCTGCAACTTCAAAACCTTCCGGCTGTTCCATATAAACTTCTTCATCAAGATAACCATTCAGAAAGGCAGTTTTGACATCCATCTGATAAACTTTAAATTTTTTATAGCAAGAGTATGCAAGAAAAATTCTGATTGATTCTAATCTAGCTACTGGTGCGAATGTTTCTCCAAAATCTATTCCTTCCTGCTGAGCATAACCTTTACAAACAAAACGAGCTTTATTTCTAACAACCTTCCCAGATTCATCAAGCTTATTTCTAAAGATCCATTTGCCTCCTATCACATTCTTATCATCTGGCCTAGGTACTAACTCCCAAGTTTGGTTTTTCTCTATTTGACTGATTTCATCTTTCATTGCATTTAACCAACATTCATCAGATAAAGCATCAGAAACATTTTTGGGTTCGAAATCAGTTACCAAACAAAAATGTTCAGCCAGTTGAGCTTGTTCAGTTGTTTTTGCCCTTCTTCTAGTCAAAATACCTGCATCTATATTGCCAATAACTTGACTTTGAGGATGTCTTTTTGTTATAATTTTTGAGGGTGTATAATGGAGAATACCTGTCTCTGCATTTGAATTCTCTGTATTTTCTTCATTAGAACTTGATGAACATATTTCATTTTTCTTTTCTGTTTCTGCAGGTTTAGGAACTTGATCAACCTTTGTTAAAGTAATTTCCTCTTCCTCAATATCCTGCAAATCATTACTTAACAAAAATTGTTCATCAAACCTTACATTTATTGTTTCAACAATTTTATTCAGTCTATTATTGAAACATCTATAGGCTTTGCTATGAGTAGAGTATCCAAGAAAGATACCCTCATCAGTTTTAGCCTCAAAATTTCCTAGATTTTCTTCATCTCTTTTTAGATAACATTTGGCACCAAAAATTTTGAAATATTTGATAGAAGCAGCTTTTCCATACCAAAGTTCATAAGGAGTAAAGGTAGATTTTACCCTGATTTGTACACGATTCAAAATGTAAACAGCTGTGTGTACAACTTCTTTCCAATACCTGTCTGGTAGATTTGCCTCATTAAGCATTGTGCGAGCCATTTCTTTGACTGTTCTATTTTTTCTCTCAACTACTCCATTTTGTTGAGGTGTACGAGTAGCAGCATATTGTCTCTTAATACCATGTCTTTCACAGTAATCAATGAATTCTTATGAAGTGATTTCACCACCCTTGTCTGATCTTAAGCATTTCAATTTTAGATCAGTTTCTCGTTCAACCATTTTTCTGAAAATCTTGAATCTATCAAATGCTTCGGATTTGTGTTTGAGGAAAGTGACCCATACCATTCTGGTATAGTCATCAACAAAAAGCATAAAATATTTTTCACCATTTATTGACTGTGTCCTTGTAGGACCACATAAGTCTGTGTGTACAAGCTGTAATGTTCTAGTAGAAGAATGTTCTTTAGATTTGAAAGACACTTTTGTTTGCTTTCCTTTCAAGCATGCTTTACAAACTGAATTGAATGGTTTACTCAAAATAGGCAAACCTCTAACATTCTGATTTTTACTGATTCTAACCAAATTGTCAAAATTTATATGTCCTAGGCGTTTATGCCATAACCAATTTTCTTCTATTTGACCCATAAGACAAATGCCTTCATTATTCTCATAATCAGTGGAATCAAGCAAACTGTAGACATTGCCAATTGTTCTCAAACCAGCAGCAACAGTTTTACCAGATTTATTTTTGATAGTACAATCTTGAGAGCTAAAAGATACACTGTAACCACTATCACAAATTTGACTGACACTCAATAAATTGTGCTTTAACCCTTCAACAAAGTACACATCATGAATAGGAGTATCATCATTTAGCAGTAATGTACCTTTACCTCGTACATAAGCTCCTGAATTATCCCCAAAGCGTACAAAGCCACCATTAAAGTCTTCAAGATGCAGAAATTTATTTCTATCTCCTGTCATATGGTGTGAACAGCCACTGTCCAACACCCATAAAGATTTCTTATTTGAGAGAAGTGCAGTTTGCACTATCATTGATTGCTCAATACCAGATACAATCTTAGGTTTCCATATTTTATTAGGGCTTGCCTTTGTTTTGCACTGTATAGTAGTATGCCCAAAAGTGTTACACTTATTACACTTTACTGTGTTTGGAAAATCATATCCTTGATTGTAACCAAACATAGGAGATCTTTGTTGCAGAAATCTGCAAGTATTAATCTTATGACCAAACCTATTGCAATAGAAACAGTATCCATGAAAAAAGCCAAACCTAAAAGGTTTTGTTCTGTTATAAGTCTGAAATGATTTTCTAGTTGCAGGTTTAGTGTTCTGTCTTGATGACTCAGCTTTATCAAACCCTAAACCAGCCAAATCTTTATGCAACTTTTGCTTGCTCAAGATATCATTTAGATGTATTGTACTTTCATACTGTTCAATTTGTTTTTGAAGTTTTGTGGACTGTTGTTCTAATGTTTCAATTTTCTTTTCTCTTTCTTCAAGAAGGGACTTCAAGTTTGAAGTCACTAAATTTGCATCATTCAACTCTACTTGTAAAATCTGATTTGAACTTTCATGTGAAGCTACAAGTTTCTTTAACCTCTTTATTTCTTTTAAAGCACAAAGCAATTCTCCTTCAAGATCAATTTCTCCTTGATCTAAATCTTCAAATTCATTTTCTTTGCTAGTTACATCTTCTAATTCTGCCATAAATAGAGTTTCATCACCTTCACAAGGTGAATCATCTGATTCATTTCCAGAGTCTTCTTTAGTAAAAAGACTCTTCTTTTTCTTGAAGGTATTAAATCTCCTTTTAGGATTCCACATTTTCTTTTTGTAGAATTTTTCTGGTTTTTCCTCTTCACTGTTTTGATCACTTAGAGGACATTGAGCAGCAAAGTGTCCAGCTTTGCCACAATTAAAGCACTTAAAAGGTAATTTGCCCTTATATTTCTTTTTTAGTTTTCTAACAAAAAGGGCTTCTATAGCATCTGAAAGTTCAGATTCACTATTAAGTTCTTCTTTCTTTTCTACTTTAAAAGCTGTTTCTTTTGAAGAAGATGGATTATTACCTATCCTCATCTCATAGGCAGTAAGAATGCTTTGAAGGTTATCAAGTGTCATGGTAGAAAAACTTTTCTTTTCTTCTAAGGTTGAAACCTTAGTTTCAAACTTGGGTAACAAGGTTCTAATCACTTTATTGACAACTTCCTTTTCTTCAACCTCTTCACCAAGACCCTTTCTCGAATTTACTATTTCATCAACTCTAAGAAAATAGCTTGCTACTGTTTCATCTTCTTTCATTCTTAAAGATTCAAACTGATTTTTGAGTGTAAGAATTTTAGACTCCTTAACCTTAGCATCCCCTTGATAAATGGTTTCAAGTTTTTTCCAAATATCATAAGCAGAAGAACAATGCATGACTTTAACAAAAACATCTTTAGTGAGACCACATAAGAGAGCATGCTTAGCTCTGGCATTTAACTCATACTTGGTTTTATCATCAGGATCAGTAGGAATAATGGAAGGAACTGTATATTTTGTGGTCACAATATTCCACACATTAAGATCAACTGAAATGAGATAAGTTTCCATCCTAATCTTCCAGAACACATAATCAGTTCCATCAAAAAGAGGAGCTCTTGAAAGTGAAGCACCTTCCTGAGTTTGAGCCATAAAAAAAACTTCCAAGTGACCAGGAACAATCCCTAGGACAGACCTATATGAGGGACCCTATGCTCTGATACCACTTGTTGGAAGTGGAAACACTCTGAGGGGGGGGGGGGGGGTGAATCAGAGTGTGACAAATTTTAACAAGATATACTTTTATGAACTTGACAATTTTAATTCACAGTATGCACAGATGACTGAGACTTAACACCTTGATGAAATACATTAATGAAGTATGAAATATACCATAGAACCAACTAAAACACTTGATTCAGACTTTAGAAAATGGTATTAAATCTTTTACACAAACTTGAAACATCTAAATGAGTACTTCAAATATTGCATCACATAAACCCAACAAAACAGAGTATGAAATAAAGAGAGCTAAAATATGACGTATCAGAGCATAAACTAGTAAAACAGAATGAGACAAGATAATGCACATAACACCATAGTTTTCATGAGTGGAAAACCCTCCTGGGGTAGAAAAACCACTCGGTAAGATCCCTTATATTAATTCAAAAAGAGCACCAACTCAGTTCACAAGTTTTAGAAACCACAAGGCCTCAAGGAGCACCAACCCCTCTTCTTATCAATAAATATTTCAACTCGAGCTATAGCCACTGGTGATTTTATGCATGCACTTAAATCTTGCAGTCACAAAACCATCAGGGATTGGAGCGAGAATATTTTACCAGTCTGTACAGATGAAAATTTTTTGCAACAATATTCTTCAAGGATGAAATCAACACTATCAGAGAGAAAGAATTCAATCTCTGAACAATATAGTTTCAAACAATAAAGCCTCATGTACTCTGCAACAAAAACAGAGTATTGATTCTCAAGAAACCCTCGACTGTCTCTGGTAAACTACAACACTTCCTTTTAAAACAAATGCTATGTCTTTCACTTAATTCACACTCCTCTCTCTCTGTTTTTCCTCGCATCAACTGTTCTGAAAACAAACTGTTTTATACCCAAACAAAACACCACATGTTCTTCTTGAATAACCCTCGTATAGGGTTACAAATAACTTACAGGATTTGCAAACTGAAAATCAAGTAACTGTTTTTAACTGTGCAACGGAAAGAGAAGAAACTGAAGATGCTTGATTTCCCAGTCATGAAAAACAAAAATAAAGCATGAACATTTCCTTATTTTCATTTTGCATAACTGAAAAAGACTTGATTCGAAACAAAAATTTGAATCTTTTAATCATGTGATCAAGAAAAATACCTGTTAAACGCAAACTAACCAAACAAACTAACCAGCCAACCATTAAGCTCCCGGTTAAGACCATATTTGCTTCATTCTTTTTAACTGAACAACCTGATTCGAGCTCCTTAGCTACTGCGGCGGCTGCGTCTCTCATGGCGTTAGGGTTTGTGACGGACGCCAAACAAGTTCAAAAGTAAAATGAAACTCAAAACATCTCTCGAAAACCTTTTAACCTGTCAGCCACAAAAATGTATTTTGAAGTATACGCTGTTTGTCCGTAGATAAATTAAACATGATTTAAACCAAAGATGCTGTTTCAATAAATGCCAAGTCAGGTTATTCACTGCATCCGTGTCACCCGTCTGGCTCGAGAGAGAGATGTTTTAAACACATAACACGTCAGCCAAGCCAAAGTGTCTGTGTCACTAAATTGGCCCATGAGAAGGACATTTTAAATAAATAACCACATGCTTATTAAAAACACAGCTTCCCTTTTTTTTACTTTCTTGTCATCGAGGACAAACGCACCCAAGAGCAACAATAATAACATACATCTTTAAAAAAATCAAAATTTTAGACAACATATTCATATAACAAAACTAATAAAAAATGCTTTTGTCTACAACAATTATTCTTAATACCGAACAGAATTGAGTTTTTTGCTTTTTTCTGTTTCAACTGTTTCAAAATTTTAAATGGAGTCCACATCCAACCGAACGGTTACCTGGCGCGTGAGTGAGATTTGCATATCCCTCTAAACGTACCTTCACGAAGCTTTTATTATATTTCATTTCTGGAAGCTCGCCATGCTTTGTAAGGAATGTTGAGGTCCTGCACGAGAATCTTCTTCTTGCCATAAATGGCTGGGAATTCAAGTCCAGGGTGAGAAAGCTCTCGCAGATTCCAAGGTGAGAAAGCTGTCGCAGGATCTGATGAGAACCTCTCTTGCGGAGTATCCTCTCGAAAATAGAGGGCTCACCTCTTCAGGAATCGATCTAGAACTCTATGGAAGCGCAGTTCTCTCACTTCACCCATTGCATCGGTGAGCTTTCCTTTCCTTGCAAATTTTTATTGCTCATTATTTTCGATGCAACTGTACAAGTTTTTTTCCATCCCAAATATAGCTTCTAAATTTAGTCATAAACCAAAGACATTGATATTTGTGCGCCTGTATTTTGGTTGAAATAATTTCTCTCTTTTCTGTGATCCATCCCTGTAAATTCCCGTACAAATTAGTTCACGACCCCGCAGAGCACCCACTTCTTTCATCCTCCTCTTCAAATGGGTAGATCTCCATATTCAATCTTGAGAGCCATAATTCAGCGATAGATGCTTTTGGTCAAAGCTTTTCAATTCTCATGTTTATCTTTCGAATATCTATAGCTAAATTTCCCTTTCATTCTTTCTGCATCCCCTTTGTAAAAGGGGCATGCAGTAAGCTATGGCTATTCTTCTTTAAATATGTAATACATTGCTTATTCCAGCAGCACAACTCATATACAGTCAGGGGAACCCTTCAGGTCAGTTTAATTCCTGTTCACTTTCGGTACTTACTATTTCTGCACAATACGGCGAGCACTTTTGACGGCAATTTCGCAGAAATGTTTCTTCAGACATGTGAGTATTTTATTCTTTTGTCTTTGCTGTCGACTGTTTTATAGTAGGGTCAAGAAATAAAGCTACGGCTATTCTTCTTTCTGTTTGTCTTAATTTATCTGTAATATATGGATATTGGGATTGTTTCTTCACATTGATAGGGTTTTACAATTACCCATTCTCTTTTTCTCTCTCAATATTCTGAGGTCTTTCCTATTAAATCTGCATCATTAACCTTAAGACTTTCTGTTGCTTTTTAATTTGCAGTATTAGAATTTCGGCCAACTTTCAGATTTCTGATTATTTTCTTTCCTTTATTAATTTGCAGTTTCTCTTTGCAGAAGTGTTTCTGGACCGTGGCAAAACTGACCGCTAGCTGGGATGGAAAAGAACAATTTGAGAGCCTTAAAGGTTGGGGAACGGATCAACATGGTAATTTTTTCCTATCTTTTTTTAAGATAATATACAGACAAAATAACTATTAACCGAAATAAATTAGTCCTGTGCGAGATTATATGTAATTTAAGAAAAAAATCTGTGCGATATGTATATAAATTTGTATGGTTTTCTTTCTTATTTTCTTTTCTTAAATAGGTATATGATTCGTGTATAGTTAAAAGATTATTTTCTTTTCTTAAATAGGTATATGATTCGTGTATAGTTAAAAGATTCTTTTCTTTTCTTAAATAGGTATATGATTCGTGTATAGTTAAAAGATTATTTCAATCTTTGAACTCTGGTGTGTTACAAGTACTACTTGCACAGAGTATATTTGTTTGCATTATGTTATAGTGTTGTTGCCTGCTGAAATTACTTGTTAAGTGCAGGCATATATGGTGGATGATGGATCTGAAGATTCTAGTTCGGCAGCTTTTGGAAGAGTGAATAGCTAAATGAGGATCTTCTCAGCTTAAAGTGTCAGGTTTGAGGAGTCTATACTTTTAGGACTCTTTTATTATTTTACACAGTGCCATATTATAGTCATATTTAATTCATATGATTAGGCACGGCAAAGATTGAAATTATAAATGGAATTTCTTTCTCCTTTTTATATTTTTATTTATTTTTATATTTTTCTTTCACTTTTTCATTTTCCTTTCTGATTTTTACCTTACTTTTCTTGACTTCTTTCACTCTCTTTTTTCTCTTCTCATTTGTCTGTCTTTCTCTCTCTCCTATATTTCTACATTTAGTTATTTCTTAATTTTCCTTCCCATAATTATTTTCTATCTATTTTCACTTTTCTCAATAGACATGCATGTGTATTTTCTCCTCATTCTTTGGTTGTTCCTCACATTCATTTTTTGTATCTTTTGTTTTTTTTATAGTGTATTTAATTGATTACTCTATTTACTCTTTTCTTTTTAATCTTTATAATTTTAATATTTGTCTCTTGATTTATATCCTTTTTTCCACCCATTCCCCAAATTTTCTTCTTCTGTTTATTTTCAATCTTTATATTCTTTGCTATCTACCAAATTGGGAGCCTTAATGGTCGCCTGGTGCAGAAAAGGGGAACGGATCAATGGGATAATTTTTTCCTCTTTATTAAGATAATATACACATAAAGTAACTATTAACCGAATTAAATCACTCCTGTGCGAGCTCATTTGCTTTCATCTATGATTAAGGGAAAAGAAACTGTGCGATACGTATATAAATTTGTATGGTTTTCTTTCTTTATTTTCTATTCTTTTATATATATATATATATATGATTCGCGTATAGTTGCAAGATTACTTCATTCTTTGAACTCTGATGTGTTGCAAGTACCAATTGAACAGAGTACATTTGTTTGCATTATGTTATAGTGTTCTTGGCTGTTGAAATTACTTGGTAAGTGCAGGCGTATATGGTGGATGATGGATCTGAAGATTCTAGTTCGTCTGTTTAAGGAACAGAGTGATTTGAGGAGTTTATTCTTGTAGAATTCTTTTATTATTTTATAATGTATGATATTATAGTTATATTTAATTCATATGATTTGACATGGCTAAAATTAAATTTATAAATGAAATTTAGTTATACAATTTTTTTTTTTTTATCTTTTTTATATTTATATTTATATATATATATATATATATTTTTTTTTTTCTTTTCATTTTTCTTTTCAGTTTTTACTTTACTTTCTTGGTTTCTATATCTCTTGTCATTCTTTTCTTTCTTTCTTTTTTCTATTTTTAATTTTAGTAATTTCTTTATTTTTCCTCCCATCATTATTTGTAAGATCTTTTTCTACTTATTTCACTAGTTATCTCATTCTCTTATTTTTACCTTAGTCTTTGGTTGTTCCTCATATTCATTCTTTCTATTTTTCTTTCTATCTTTTGTTTTCTTTATGTTGTTCTTAATTCTTCTCTTTTTTCTTGTATTTTTGTCTTTATAATTTTAATTTTTGTTTGTTGGTTTATCTTCATTTTCTTTTCCACCCATCTCTCAATTTTTTTTTCTTTTATTTACTTTTCAGCATATATCATTTTTAATTTTTTTTCTATTTATCTCTTTATGCTTGAGTATCTTCTTTCTCAATCATTATCTTCATTGCTATCTACCCTTCCCTAGTTCTTTAGTCCTTGCATATAATTTTATTTTTTCTTTTTTCTTTCTTTTTCTAGACCTTTATTATTTATCCTTCCCTAGTTTTTTATTCCTTGCACATAATTTTTATATATTTATTTTTCTTTCTCTCTTCCTAGACCTTGGACCGTTGACCATTGTCATCAAACCTTGCCCACTCAAAACCTATATCCTAAACTATGAATCATCTACCTTGAACTTGTGGCATAGATCTTGGGCCCTTTAGAATGTTGATCATAAATGCCAACTGTTAGAATTTGGTCATTGAAACCTTGGGAATTCTAATCATAGACACTAAAATCTTAACTTTTTATCCTAGAGTGTGCATCATGAATTGCGGGCCTTAAACCAAGAAATCTATATATCAAACCCTTAGACCTAAGATCGAGGACTTTAAAGTAAGAAATTGGACCCCTAAAATATTTTCCTTGCACCCTAGATCTTACACCATTGCCCTTGGATGCTAGACTTGGACGTTACAACCTAAGAGTACACCTAAGAGACCATGGACCTATAAATTAAAATTTTGGATACTAGAGTGTGGACATTGGATGCTACACTTTGAATTTTCAACCTTAGACTAGAACCTATACCCCAGACCTTAAATGATAGGTAGCGGAAACTGTACCTAAAATTGGAGACCCTTGACATTGCACCCAGTATCCTAAGCACTAGGCTATGGACATTGGACCTTGGAACATGAACCATCAATCCTTCATCTTAGACCATTGGACTCAAAACCCTATATGTGCTAGACATTGGACCTTTGATATTATACCTTTGATATTATTCACTCTCTTTAAATCTCTCAATTCTCCAACATTATCACTTTTTGTGGTTATCAATTAACATTCCACTATTTCTAGATTTTCATCTCTTTCTCTATGTACCTTCTTTTTCTCATTTTTTAAAATCTTTTTTCCCTTGTGATTAGTTTATATTAACTCTCACTATATCTTTTCTTTTATTTTTAACCACAATTTTTCTCTTTCCTTCTTATTTCTCTTTTAATGTCCTATTTTGATCCCTTTTGATCATTATGTTTTCTCTTTTTATGTTCAATATCATTTAAACCATGAAACAATGGACCCTAAACTTGTGACATTAGATGTTTGACTCTAGACTTTAATTCGTAGAGTGTAGAATGTGGATCATATTCCCTAAATCTTATAATTTAAACCTAATACATCGGACCTTAGGCTATAGATATTGGATCCTAGAACAAATGTTGGATATTTAAAAGTGGATCTAAGATTGGAGACTCTTCATTGTGACCATCAAAATTGGACCCAAGGTCATACACACTAAGCTATTAAAATTAGACCTTGAAATAAGTATAATCAATCCTTGATTCTAGACCCTTGGACCAAACACTCTAGATGGTTAGACCTTGGACCTTTGTTAGTATTGTTCATTCTCTTTTTTTTTTAGCTCTCTAGCATTATCTCTCTTTTTGTGTTTATCTATTGATAGTTTTTTTTTTTGAGTTTTTCCTCTCTTTCTTTGTGTTTCTTTCTTTTCTTTACTTCTTTTTCCTTCATGTTTTGTCTATACTAACTCTAACTATATCCTTTTTTGTTTCCTTTTTGGCTCTCTGTCCTTTTTATTTCTTTTTTCTTACATTTTTAATTATCTTAAATTTTATATATCTTCCTTTGTATGTTCAATGTCATTTTATCTCTATATTACTTTGTGATCTCTTTTTTCTCTATTTCTTAATCTTTTTATTTTTGTTTCTCTTTTTTATTTTGTGATTTTTTTCTCTGTTTATTTAGCTCTCTTTTTTACTCTTGTATCTCCCTCTATTCATTGTTCGCTCTTTATTAGTTTCTTTTCTTCTCTATATTTCTATATATTTGTTTTTTTATTATATCTTTCATGAATTCATTCACTCATCACACTTTGCATTTTAATTCTTTTATCTTATTTCTTTATGCTCTCTTTGTCTTTTCTCATTGCATTCGTTTGTTTCTCTTCTTTTTTCTTTATCCCTATTTCTTTTTGTGGATTTTTTTTTTTTTTTTAATCTTGTTTAAGTTTGTCTATCTATTTTATCTTTGCCTTCTTTCCTTCTTTCCAAACTATTATGTTATTTTTTATCTCAGCTTTTATCCCCCTGTTCTCTCTATTTTTGGCTCGAAGCCTTTCTCTTTTATTGATTGCTTCATTTAATTATTTCTCTTTCATTCTATTAATTTTTTTATTTTTCTACTATTCTTTATTTTGTTCTCTTGTTCTCTCTCTTTATGTTTATTTTTGTATGGCTCTCTTGCCTTTTGCATCAATATCTATGTTTTTGTGTGATAGCCAATTTCTCTCTCTTAGAATCTTTCCTTTTTATATCTCTTTTTCATTTGTTCCATTATTTATTGTGTTTCATTTTTCATCTTTATGTAAATTCTATTGTTCTTTCTCTATTTATCTTTTTTTTTCTAGTTTACCTTAATTATTTTTATTTCTCTTTCTCCTTTCATTCCCTTTTGAGTTTTTGTGTTTATCCAAAATCACGTTTCCTTTATTCTCTCTCAAGTTTTCTATTTTTTTTTTTATTACTCTCTACTATTTCATGGACATAACAGTTAACTTTAGAAGATAAATAATTGCAAATATGAACATATAAGTGTCAAAATGTGTGCTCGACATAAAGAAATCTATTGATCACTCTTTTTTTCTTAATTCTCTCACATTATCCCTCTCTTTTTTGGTTTCATCTAGCAACATTTCATTTTTTCTAGTTTTTCTTCACCCTTTCCTATACATATGCATATGAATATGCATATACATATACACAAACAAATATACATATGTATATATATACCCATGCACATGCATACACATACATCATATACATATATAGTGATAATGATTTCTTGTTTACCACGTCTCACCATTGGAGTCGACCATGATTGTACCTCGGATATGCTTGTATGCTTTATGATGTGAATGATAAAATGAACTTAGGCTCTTTTCAATTTGGATATAAAATGATTGTAGGAAATTGTATTTGGACTTAAAATGAACTTGTCGTTTAGCAAGAGACAAATTCTATCCTCAAACGTCTTAGAATTGTTTAAATTTGTAAGTGTTTTGGGCCCCGCTTGTCGAGCCTTTGCCTTAAGGGCTTCTATGACTTTGTGAAATGGTTAAGTCATATTGTCGAAGACTGATCAACAATGCGCCCTCAATGGTATAGTCTTTTCTTAAGGCTGTTGGGCTGACCCTAACGATTGAACATCCTCTTGGTATGAGGAAGGGCTTCTTGTTGAACCCTTATCTCTAAAGTATATGCCTTAGAGGCATTTTTGTCTTTAAGTTTAGCGAGCCTTAGATTGTAGAAGGAAGTTGAGGATGAGGCAGCAAAAGTTGAGTATATATGAAAATTTTTGAAAGTTTTTATGCATAGTAGTTGCCATGTCTACCTCATTCAACTCCACAATCTCCACTTCTTTCCCTTGAATTCATTCACAAGGAAGGAATGCAACCAATGGAGAAAGAGGAGACTTCCCAGTGGGCACAATTCCTTTCTTTTTTAAAAGTAGAGGTTGCCTAACTAGGAGGCTTTACTCCCTCACAACCTTGTTAGTCTTTAATGGTCGGGGGTTTACCTTAACCCATCCCAAAGGATGGTAAGGGTTAGGCTAAAGGTCGACCATTGACCTCCAACGTGCTACTGACGATTGCAATGTCAAAGACTTATCCCGTTTAGAAAGTTAAGAAAATTGTAGAAATTTAAACATTTCTACGAGGTTCAAGGACAAATTTTTCCTCTTGCTAAAGGGCAAGTTTATTTTAAGTCCAAAATACAAATTTCTACATTACTTTATATCCAAATTGAAAAGTGCCTAATTTCATTTTAGCATTTACATTATAAAGCATAAAAGCATATCCAAGGTACAATTGTGCTTGACTCTAATGCTGAGACATTATATTTCTCTGTCTCTGTCTCTTGTATATCTTTTCTTTTATTTATTTATTTATTTCCCTTTGATCATTATTTCTCTATCTCTTGTAGGATCTCTCTCCAGTTCTCTCACTAGTTATTTGTTTCTATATATTTTCTTCTCACTCTTTGGTTTTTCCTCACATTCATTCTTTCTATCTTTTGTTTTCTTTATGTGGTGTTTATTTCCTTTCTCTCATTTCATATATTTTTTCTTTATAATTTTCATTTTTGTCTCTTGGTTTATCTCCTTTTTCCTTTCCACCCATCCCTCAATTTTTCTTCTTTTCTTTATTTTATGACATTTATCTTTTTAATTTTTTTTATATTTATCTCTTTATGCTTGAGTGTCTTTTCTTCTATTCAGTCTTTATCTTCATTGCTGTATACACTTTTGTAGTCTTTAGTTCTTGCATACAGTTTTCTTTCTTTATTTTTCTCTCTCTCTTTTTAGACCTTTGCTATTTATCCTTTCCTAGTTTTTTATTCCTTGCATACAATTTTCTTTATCGACTTTGCTTTCTTCTTCGTTCTAGACCTTTGACCATTCAAAAGTTGCCCGCTCAAAACCTATACCCTAAACTATGAAATTATCGCTCTGAAACTTGTGGCATAGATTTTGGGTCCTGTAGAATGTGAAAAACAATTCAGAAGTACTGAGAGGGGGAGGGGGAGGGGGAGAGGGAGTATTTCAAGAAAATTACAATTAAAAGCTTATTGAATTGAAAGATAGAATATTTAAAGAGACAACACAAGATTTATCTCGGGAAAAACCTTTTCGAATAAAAAACCACGACACAAGTAATTTCCATTAAAGAAAAATGGGCTCCAACCCAAGATTACAAAAAAAGCAACAATTCTTAAATGAACACCTACTCAAAACATTGGAGGCTCCAACCTCTATCTGAGCAACAACTCAATAATGACCATTTTCAGATTTTTGAAAAAATTACAAAAGTAAGATCACTGTTTTATATTGCAGTTTATAAAACACTTAAGATACAATACACAGCATAACAACAGTGTAAAGGTTGTACAACTTCCTTAATCTGACATAGCAGCTCATAATTCTTCAACATGACTTCATTTTAGAAATAGATCTTCAATAATTTCCTTACACAATAACAGGCTTCAGACTTTAATAACCAGACCCTGCTTCAGTTAAACATAGTATCAAAATTTGAGCTAAACACACAGTGACAGTGCCTTCATTTCATTTTATGCTTCTACCATATATTTTTTATCACACCCCACAAAATTTTCAAAAACCATATCCACAGCTTTTTAAAAATTTCTGAGTCCACACTTGCTCATCATCTCAGCAGCCACTCCATACTGAATTCTCAATTTTTTATAAACACAAAGAAGAACATCCATAATTCAAGATTACAAAATAATAACGTCTTTCAGCTCTGACCATTCCCACTTCAGTTCTCACACACGGCACACACGGACGTTACTTTCAAAAACCACCAGAAAATTCAATACGTATTTAAAAATACGCACAAAAACAAAACTTTACAAAAACGTAGATCAAATATGTCTTTCTTTTCCAAAACAACTCGCACTCCTTGATTATCGGTAGAAAGAAAAATTCAATAAACAATAAATTGTCTTTTTCCAGTCCGATAAAGAAGTACGACACTATCATAAATTATTTTCAACAATATCGACTTAGGCCACACGAAGATATTTTTTACGAACTTCGCTAATATCTGCCAAAAAGACGTTTCAACCTGGGAACCGATTCTTCAGAAGGCTTACAGAGATTTGAACATCTGTCACTTCCAGAAATAATACGACTCCACTATTTCAGCGACATCCAAAGAAAAAAAACGCCTTGCAGAAACTTTCGAGCTGTGTTGTGACAAACATATGCCCAGCGAACAAACACATCTCCTACAGAAATTGAAACTATACCCCAAAGAGGAAAATCGCACAGCTATATCTCTGTCGATTTTGCATCTCGCCACGATACGAAAAAAAGAACCAAGATTTCGTCTAATAAGCTTGCCACAATACCAAAAAAAGGTCTCTGCCAGAAGTGCGTGAAGACTGCCATGTGCGTTTTTCTTTTTCCAAGCACAGATAAGTCAGATCACCTGAAGGCAATAAACTTATACCCTTATATTCTTTTCATAGAATATTTTTGCCGACTGTTGAAATACACTTTGCATGCCCATACGACACACAAAAAAACAGGGCACAACGGAAGTAATAAAAACATTGCCAGATGAGATGCTTGTCAACATAAGATACTCTGAGAAACAGAAAGTGATCAAACACCAGAAACATTGCACTCTGCCAGATGGAGTTACATCAAGATATCAATGACAAAACACACTTGATCATATATGCAAAATATTTGACTTTGAACACAAAAATATTTGAAACTCTTATTATAGACACTAGAACCTAAACTTCTTTTTATCCTATAGTGTGTATCATAAACTACAAGCCCAAACTGAGAAATTTTTATAACAACCCTTAGACCCAAGATCAATTACTTCAAAACTAAGAATTTTGATGATATATGCAAAATATTTGACTTTGAATACAAAAATATTTGAAACTCTTATTATAGACACTAGAACCTAAACTTCTTTTTATCCTATAGTGTGTATCATAAACTACAAGCCCAAACTGAGAAATTTTTATAACAACCCTTAGACCCAAGATCAATTACTTCAAAACTAAGACATTTCACTTTAGACTATGGAGACTAGACCTTTAAAATATTGGCCTTGCATCCGAGATTCTAGACTATTGCCCTCAAATTTTAGACTATAAACGTACATCTCAATAGTACACTTAAGAGCATACACCTTTGGTGTAGCCGATAATGGACCTTTAAATTGAAACTTTGGATACTCGTGTGGATAATGGACCCCTTTAATATAGACCTTGCATCCTAAACCCTAACCACACACCTTGAATGCTACATTTAAAATTTTCAACCTAAGACCAGAACCTAGACCATAGACCTTAAATAATGATTAGTGGAAAGTGGACTTAAAATTTGAGACCCTTGATCATGACCCTCAACACTACATCGAGTATCTTAAACACTAGGTTATGAACATTGGACCATGGAACATGTACCATTAATCCTTGATCCTAGACATTTGGAACCAACACCCTAGATGGGCTAGACATTAGACCTTTCTTATTATGTTCATTCTGTTTAAATTTCTCAACTCTCCAACATTATCTCTCTTTTTGTGTTTATCTATTAACATTCCACTATTTATGGATTTTCCTTTCTTTCTCTATATTCTTTCCTCTTCTTCTTTTTTATCTTTTTTCCCTTACAATTAGTTTATATGGTTTCTGGCTATCTCTTTTCTTTTATTTTTTACTATAATTTTTCTTTGTTTCCTTCTTATTTCTCTTTTTGTGTACCATTTGGTCTCTTTTGATTGTTATGTTTTCCCTTTTTATGTTCAATATTATTTTCTCTCTATATTTACACAACTTTCCATCTTATTCTCTTAATTACTCCCTCCTCTCTTCTTTGTTTTTCCTCTTTGAACTATTATTTTTTAATTTTTTATTAGATTTGTTTTAACTTTCCCCATTGGCTCTCTCCTCCACTCCCAACAACTTGTTCATTCCTCACATTCATTCATTCTGCTCTTCCATAATACTTTTTATTTTTTCCTTTGTTTTCTTAAATTGGTTTTTAGCTCTTTTCTCTCTCTCTTTTTTTTGTCTTCATAATTTTATTTTATAAGATTCATTCCTCACATTCATTCATTCTGTTTTTCCATAATACTTTTTATTTTTTCCTTTATTTTCTTAAATTGGTTTTTAGCTCTCTCTTTCTCTCTCTCTCTCTCTCTTTTTGTCTTCATAATTTTATTTTGTCTTTTGGTGTATACCATTCTTTCTCTCTTCAACCCATCCCTTCTTTTTTTTCTTTTATTTCTCATTCAGCTTCTATCTTTTTTTTTTAATTTTTATTTTGTTATATTTTTCTCTTTCTACTTGAGTGTATCTTTTATTGTTTTCAATATTTCACTTCATTGCTATCTATATCTTCCTATTTATTTATTGCATATATTTTTCATTCTTTCTTTCTCTTTCTCTTTTTTTTTTTGACCTTGGGCCCTTGATCCTCCACATCAAAGTTTGCCCCCTTGGAACTTATACCCTAAACCATTAAAATAATGGACCTTAATCTTGTGACATTAGACTTTTGAATCTAGACTTTAATTTCTAGTGTACAATGTGGATCATATTCCCTAAGTCTTATAATTTAAACCTAATTCAATGGACCTTAGGCTATAGATATTGGAGCCTAGAACACTGAAAAGTGGTTGTACTCTAGACCCTAAATGTTGGATAGTGAAAAGTGGATCTATGATTTAACCCTTGATCGTGACCATTAACATTGGACCCTAGATCTTAGACGCTAGGCTATTAAAATTACACTTTGGAATATGGACCATTAATCCTTGGTTTTAGACCCTTGGACCAAACACTCTAGATAGCTAGACCTTAGATCTTTGTTACTATTGTTCATTCTTCTTTTGAGTTTTTCCTATCTTTCTGTGTTTCTTTTTCCTTCATGATTTGTCTATATTAACTCTAGTTATATCCTAGTTTTTTTTTTTTTGACTTTCCTTTTTATTTCTTTTTTTTTTATCACATTCCTAATTATCTTAATCTTTGTGTATGCTTTTTATCTTCTATGCCATTTTAAATCTATATTTGTATGTGATGTATTTTCTCTTTTTATTTTTGTTTCTCTTTTTCATGATTTTTTTCTCTATTTACTTAGTTCTTTTTAACTCTTTGTTAGTCTCTCTCTATCCCTTGTTCACTCATTATTAGTTTGTTTTCTTCTATATTTTTATATATTTGTTTCTTCTATTATATTCTGCTTGAATTCAATCACTCATTATAGATTTACTTTGCTTTTTCATTCTTTTGAGTTATCTGATTTCTTTATGCTCTCTTGGCTTTTGTATCAATATTTACGTTCTTGTGTTATAGCAGATGTTCTATTTTTTATTCTGTTTATTTTTTCATCTTTATGTAAATTCTCTTTTTATGCTTTCTCTGTCTTTTTTCCTCTAGTTTACCTTATTTATTTTCTATTCTCTTTCTCCTTTTATTCCCTTTCCATTTTTTATGTGTTTCTGCAAATTATGTTTGCTTTATTGTATCTCAAGTTTTCTAATTTCTATTTGTTGATTTCTCTTTACCATATCATGAACATAACAATTAAGTTTAAAAGATAAATAATTGCAAATATGAATGTACATGTTGCAAAATGTACCATAGACATAAAGAAATCTATTGTTCACACTTTTTTTCTTAATTCTCTCACATTACCTCTTGTTTGTTTTGGTTTAATCTAGTAATATTTCATTATTTCTAGTTTTTATTCTCCCTTTTTAAGTTTATTTATTTTTCTTTGTTTTTTCCCTTAGTAATTAGTTTATATTAATTCTCACTTAATGCTTTGTTTGATTTTTATTTATATTAGATAAGTATCTACCTTTGACGATGTCTTTAATTAAACTGAAAAAACTAATATATCCAACCAAAGATAGTGATGATCCCTTCACTTAAAACTTTAATCCTCTCCATCTGAAAGACAGATTACATCTCTGTATAAACCAACATGGTTAAGGGATCAGTAGTGTTGTTGTCGAGCGCCTCCCCATACAATCCGAGAGCCTCTGCCACTCTCTTCTTTCTTCCAACACAGCCTTCGCGTCAAAAATATCAAACAATATATCCTTTTTTGGGGTTAGGCTGAACCGTTTGTATCGCTGCAAGAACTCCTTTAAACTTCTCGTGCGGGATCCGATGAGCCATCCTCGTTACTTTGTGTTGCATAACCGTCGCCTGAACAATGATGGTAAAGAATCTGCTTAAGACTTAACCATAATGTTTAGGATTATCGAAAAAAAATTCTGCTCCAATAACACTTTTGACCGCCGACCACAGACATTCCTCTTCCAGCGACAAGAGCCTCTTTAAGTGCTTGTCCACGTCTTCCTCCGGGCAGTTGCAAACTACTCCGAAGCTCACACTGCTCGCCATGATCTGCGCTCCAACTTGCAAAACAAATACAAAGAAAAGCCACCCAGACTTGTTTGCTTACAGAAACTTCAATTCGGTTTATATAACCGAACAGAATAATCTAGAGCCTCCTCTCCGAATACCAAGGACCTGCCTTTTGGCAGATATATTTTGCTAAAATACATATCGTGCCAAATCCAATCTGATCAAAATCGCTTTTCTGAAACCATATCCTCCACCAAATTCTCCAAGTACTGCGCCTTGATAATAACCATCGGTGCTCGAAATACAAAACTTGCAAACAAGTATCACCATCATTGTCTTTTTTGAGCCTGAGGAAGCCGAGCCATTATCAGTTCGGCCAATCTAAAGTAATAGCATTTAGCAGAAACTTAGAGATCTCTGACGATGATCAAATCTTGTCCTTTGTTTCAAGCTCTATTCCCATATTAGCAAATTTATCGGCTAAACTGTTGTCTTCTCAAATACGTGGGATATGGACACACTATCCATTTTATTGATTAAATCTTTATTTATTTTCACCCATTTTGCCAATTTTCAATTTTGAATTTCGTTTTTACTAACCGCATTTATACAGATTAAGGAATCCCCTTCAATATCTATATCCTTGATATCAGTTCACATGCTTCAAATTCGGCTTCATTGTTCGAGGCTATAACCACCTTTCTAGCCAAGGCCCAGATACACTGTCCTCTATCATTTATGATAATACACCCTGCCCTCGCTGCACTCGAATTCCACCTAACGTTCTTTCTAACTTTTCCTTTGTTAGGAGCTAACTGGACTGGAGGCTTTAGTCTACTCCATTTCTTTTGTAATTCAGAATCCCATCGAGTAAAAAACAAATTCTTTTTGATCCTTTGGTTTGAATTATCCACCTCACAAATACCACCTTCCTCTGTAACCAGTAATTCATTCTCTTGAAAAATTCTTCTGTTCCTCTCTTTCCAGAGGTGCCAAACCACTATGAAGGGCGCGATAATCCAAACATCAGTCCATGTGTTTTTCTTGTCCCTGCATGGCCACCCTCGTTAAAAATGAAGCAAACTATGCTGCCTCACACTAATCCACCCCAATGAAGAAATAAGCCAATCCCAACATTCACTAGCAAAGGGACAAGATAAGACTAAGAGGATATGATATGCTGATTCACTACTCCCAAAGCATAAAAAAAGCACTTGGATACCGAATTTTTGCAATCGGTTACCTGATAAAATGCGCCTATGAAGGGTTGCCCACAAGAAAGCTCTCACCTTGGGAAGCACAAATAAGTGCCAACGTAAGCTTCTGGGCCATTCAGAATTGATACTACACTCGTTCTGTATTCGATATCCCAATTTCACCGAGTAATTTCCTGACGAAGCTGCACAAGAAGACTTCATCTTCTTCATTAGTTAAAATAATTTTCCTGTTCCGTAGATCGTTCTTCACTGTATCAATTTTGTTGTTTGGAATGTCCAACCTCTCGACATTAATCCAAGAAAATGTATCTCCCATTATGTCTATCTCTCTGAAGACATAATCCACTACCGCTTCTCCAATTCTTTCGATTACCTCTGGAATCCAATCTGTCGATGCAACTAAGTTGATTAAGGCTTCCGCTCCGTTCCAAGACTTTGTTTAAAACTTCTCGTTTACCGTTACCTACTTTCCATGAGATGTGGCTAGTGATAATTTGTTGACTCTCCCACAAAAATCGCCAGATCATCGATCCTCCTCGTGTAATTGCCTGAGTGAGGATTCTCAAAGGCTCGTCTTGATCAAGTTATTTATTTCGAGTGATTCTAGTCCACATTTTGTCTGGTTCCTTGTAAATTTTCCAGATCAACTTGGCTCCTAGAGCAATATTCTATTTAACCATTTTCGTCAATCCTGCACCCCCAATTTCTTTGGATTGACAAGCCAAATCCTGACCCAGCAATGGAATTTTTCTTTTGTCTCTCGATCCTTCCCAAATAAATCTCTTCATAATTCCTTCAATATTACTAATTATCTTATACGTCATCTAAGATATCACATAAATTGGAACTGTTAGTAATTAGTCGACAGTTATATTGAGGGGTGAATCAATATAACTCTTATTTCTTTGAACTTAAAACTTTATTAATCAAATAATACAACAACTTAAATGCACAATATATACGTGGAAACTTTAAATAAGAAAAAAACCACGACAATAAAATTGTTTTGTACTTGTAGAAGCACCAACCCCCCTCATTCAGTTTAGAGTCACTAACGTGAATGCACCCACCTCTCATTCAATTAAAGACATCAACCTCTTATTCAAAAATTATAATTACCAGCACCACAACTCTTCCCGAATTTGATATACTTCCTACTTAAATCTGCCACAGGTCTGATTACTTACGCTATCATATCCTTCTTCAAGAACTGTCACAAAGTAATCATACTGTCTCCTTTATAATCTGCATCAGAGCCTTCTTATAATCTGCAGTGAACTGATCATAGATTCTCTATATTCAGATCATGAATCTGATCATAATGAATAATAATCTCAAATTTATTTTTCTTCGAATCCTTGATACATCTTTAGCCTTTATTTAAAAAACAACAACACCAATCAAACTGATCTTAATTCCTCTATATACCTTGAATGGGCTTGTATATACCTTTCATGTGCCCATTCAAGAATATTCGTATCTTCTCATAACAACCTATTTTGACTTTTCATAATTACTTTTTCTTCCTCAATGATAATAATCTCTGCGTTAGTGTATTTGATCTTATTTCTAATCACAACAAAAAATGAATCATATCTTTAGTCAGTAATACGTGAAGTTTACTTTAGAAGCCGTTTCTTTTTATGAGTTCGTGGCTTTCCAAAAAGACGTGTTATTCAAACGATTTGTTTTATTATTAACAAAACGTGGCATCTTAAACTGATTTAATTATCACTTAAAGGCGACAATAATATATTGACTAAATTATCTAAGAGCAGATTTATCATTTTATCAAATCGTGGCACTAATGATTATTATCTTGTCTTGTGCGATCGGCTCTATTTGACCTGTTCCAAGATTTGTCTTGTTCGATCTGCTCCAATAGAGAGCCTGTACAGAATGGTCATCAGCAGTACACAAGCGTTTTGATCAGCAGCACAAATGATGATCTCAGTTTGCATAGAAATCATATGATAATCTCTGTTTGCATGACCATCAGTGACAACATTTCAACAGGAACTGCAGCCAAAACTGTTTTGATCATCAAAATCCTTCCAGCTAGCGTCAACCATTTATTTTTCGATAAGACAATCTTATTTCTGCATTTTTTAATTGTTTCCTCCCAGTGAATTGATCTACATTCTCCACTTATCAAAAGTGCTCCCAAGTACTTTGATGGAAGAAATGCAATGGAAAAGCCTAAATCTTTAGCAATCCTCTTCTGAATTGTTTTGTTAATATTGAAAAATAAAATTTCTGGTTTATCCCTGTTTAGGAAGCTCTCCATCTGACGTATAATAAGATGTCTTTTGTCGGCTACAATACCCGTGACATTCCAAGTTGTGATTTTCATCACGTCCAAGGAAGGCCTTACCTCCCTTGGATTTTGCTAAAAATTGTTTGATACTTGGTAAACCTTTTTCGATGGCCTCTTCCTCACTCTTTTGTTTATTGGTCTTTCTTCCCCTTCTCTTACCAGAACTACTAAAATAGAAGGCCATAGTCTAACTAATGCATCGTGGATCAATCGCTTTAAGATAATCCATCTCAATCTGCTCCCTACCCGAATCCCATTCTCCTTCATTGCATGACATTTCTTCTTTTCCTTCACATCTATTTCAGGGATATTTACCACTTCATTTTTATCCTTGCCTTAAGATTTTGGCGACTCTCTATGGGCAGTTCCAAAGATTTTTCAACACTCTTTCTACGGCATAATTCAATGCATGCTGATTTGTTTATTATGGTAATACTTTCTGTACTTCTTTTCTTTCCTTCCCTAAATGTGTTTTTTCCATTTTTATTTTTAGGAGAATTCATATCTTCTAAATCCTCCTGCAAATCCTTATCTGAGATCCTCTTTGATCCAAAGCATTCCCCATCCTCCCTCGATATTTTCGGTACTGCTTTTAAACTACTTTCAGTCGTTTTTTCTGGCATTGGTTTCTCTGAATTCGGGATCACGCTGTTTTCCTTCGGAACCCATTTCCTCCTCTTCAAATCCATTTTACATTTAGATTCCATATGATTTCTACTACCACATCTAAGACAAAAAATTTGTCCTCTTCAATTTCTATTTGATGCATTCAATCTTTTCTCTGTATGCACAGTCTAATGTCTTCTGGGATTTTCCTGATCGCTGCCATTTTATTCAAGCATACAGGTAGGAATCTCCATTTATCAAGTCTGCATCAATATCAATCATTGTGCCTAATGATCTGTCGATTTTTTCTAAGCATTCGTCTGACCATTATTCAATTGGTAAATTGTACAATCTAATCCATATCACAAAATCATATGATTTAAAATGACAGGATTGAAATTAGCTTGCCACCTTTGCATATACAGAGGAGAGTCCTGCATCTCCCATAAACCGCCTTGTAAATTTTTCCCTATCCTCCGTATCACCATACACATACATATGCATATACATATACACATACACATACACATACACATATACATACATATAAAACTTGATTATAATTTCTTGTCTACATGTCTCAGTGTTGGAGTCGAGCTCAATTGTACCTTTGATATGCTTCTATGCTTTGTGATGTAAATGATAAAATGAAATTGGACACTTTTGAATTTAGATAAAAAATGAATGTAGGAACATGTATTTTGGACTTAAAATGAACTTGCCATTTAGCAAGAGGCAAATTCTATCCTCAAACCTCCTAGAACTGTTTAAATTTGCAAGTGTTTTGGGCCTCACTTGTCAAGCCTTTACCATAAGGGCCTCCATAACTTTCTCAAAGGGATAAGTCTTGTCGTCGAAGCCCAATTAAAAATGAACCCTTAGTGGCATAGTCTTTTCTTAAGGCTGTTGGGGTTTGGCCCTTAGGCTTTAACCCTAACAATTGAGCCTCCTCTTGGTATGAGAAAGGGCTTCTTGTCGAACCCTTATATCTAAAGTATGTATTCAAGACCTTTTTCGCTTTAAGTTTATTTGACCTTTAATTGTAGAAGGAAGTTGGAGATGAGGCAACACAAGTTGTAGGTTATATAAATTTTTTGGAAAGTTTTTCTGCACAATCGTTGCCATGTCTGTTGGTTGTAATTAGGGCCAGCGGATTCCTATTGCCTTAGGCAACATTGGAATCCGCCCCCTTCATATAGGGCTAGGCCCATCACCACACGGCACTAAGGTTTGCACGCCACACTCAGATAAACACGCCTCCTTGATAGGGCCGACCCTATCAAGGTAAATTAAAAGGAAAGCAATAAATAATATGGTTTAAAATATAAAGGAGGCCGACATGATTAGGAAACTACATGTCTCCTATAAATGCAACATTTTCCTCTCATTAGCACAAAAAGTTTTCATGTTGACAAAATAATCTTCAGTGAAGAGCGAATCTTATACTTATGCATTCAGCAATATCAAAATCTTCCATATAGTGGTAGCGAACTTCATAAGGGTTGCATTAGACTTCAAACAGCAAACAGCGAACCTCACATGTTGTAGCAGACTCAAAATAGGAGGGTGCGAACTTGATCAAACAGCAGCAGACCTTACATTGAAGGCAGCGAACTCCCTTAGAGACAACAGATCATCATCCAATATTGAAGACTCCATTAAAGGGTTGTAATCAGATAAGGAGGACTGTAACCTAATTATTCCTCCCTCATGGTGGCTGTAAATCCAGATAAGTGTGTAATGTCCTGTTGAATTCTAAATCATAAATCAGATCTGAGGATCCTTTGGCTGGGTTTTTCCTCCTAGGAGGTTTTCCTAGGGTAACTGTGCATTGTCTTTAGCATTTCATTTCCTTTATTATGCTTAAAGTCTGAAAACAATAAATTAATTAATCTAAATCTAATTTTCTGAGTTTTATTCAATTTGAAAGTACTAAAATTAACAATGTCCACAACATTCAACTCTACCATCTCCACTTCTTTTCTTTGAATTCATTCACAGGGAAGGAAAGTAATCGATGGAGGAAGATGTGTCCAAACCAAATAAAGAGGAGATTTCTTAGTGGGCACAATTCCTTGCTCTTTTAAAATCAGAGGTTTCCTAACTAGGAGGTCTTACTCCCTCATAATCTCATCAATCTTCGATGTTTGGGGTTTTGACTTAACTCATCTGTAAAGGATTGCAAGGTTCAGGCTAAAGGTCCAACATCGACATCCAACGTGTTATTGGTGATTCTTGTGTCAAAGACTATTCCTTTCAGAAAGTAAGGATAGTTGTGCAAATTTAAACAGTTCTATGATGTTTAAGGATATAATTTGCCTCTTGCTAAAGTGCAAGTTTATTTTAAGCCCAATATACATCTTCCTACATTATTTTTTTATCCAAATTGAAAAGTGCCTTATTTTACTTTAGTAGTTACATCATAAAGCATAAAAGCATATCCAAGGTACAATCACGCTTGACTCTACTGTTGAGACATAATATAAATATTTCTCTTTCTCTGTCTCTGTTTGTCTCTGTCTCTTCTATATCTTTGGTTTTAGTTATTTCATTATTTTCCCTCCCATTATTATTTATTTATCTATTGTAAAATCTCTTTTCACTTTTCTCACTAGTTATTTGTTTCTTTGTGTTTTCTCCTCACTCTTTGGTTATTTCTCACATTCACTTTCTATTTTCCTTTTTGCTTTTCTTTCTATCTACCCAAAACCTATACCCTAAACTATGAAATTATCGACCTGGAACTTGTGGCATAGATCTTGGGCCCTATAGAATGTTGATCATATATGCTAAATATTGGAATTCAGAGACTAAAACGTTTGGAACTCTAATCATAGACACACTAGAACCTAAACTTTTTATCTTAGAGTGTGCATTATAAACTATGGGCCTAAACCAAGAAATCTATATAATAACCGTTAGACACAATATTGAGGACTTTAAAAATAAGACACTTAACTCCTAAATTATTGGCCTTGCATCCTAGGCGGTGGATCCCTTTAATATTGACGTTGCATCCTACACCCTAGACCACACACCTTGGATGCTACACTTTGAATTTTCAACCCAAAACTAGAACCTAGAACCTAGACCTTAATGATGGGCAGTGAAATGTTGATCTAAATTCGGAGACCCTTGATCATGACCCTCAACATTGCATCGAGTATACTAAACACTAGGCTATCAACATTATACTTTGGCACATGGACCATTAATCCTTGATCCTAGAGATTTGGACCCAACACCATAGATGGGCTAGACATTGGACCTTTGTTATTATTGTTCTCTCTCTTTAAATTTATGAATTCTCCAACATTATCTTTCTTTTTGTGATTATCTATTAACATTCCACTATTTATAGATTTCTCTCTCTTTATCTATGCTCCTTTTCTTTTTTATCTTTTTCCCCTTGTGATTAGTTTATTTAACTCTCACTATCTCCTTTTTTTATTTTATACCACCATTTTTTTTTTCTCTTTCCTTATTTCTCTTCTTGTGTCCCATTTTGGTCTCTTCTGATCGTTATATTTTGTCTTTCTATGTTCGATATCATTTTCTCTCTATATTATTACATTATTTCTTAATCTTTCTTTTCATTTTTGTTTCTCTGTTTCTTGAGTTTACTTATTTTGTGATCTCTCTTTTCTACTATTATTATGTCTCTTTTAGTTGAGTTTACCTATTTTGTTATCTCTCTTTTATATTTAATAGTTTTCATTATTTCTTTCTTTGTTTTGTAACTTTCTCTCTCATTTTCTTAGTTACTCTCTCCTCTTTTCTTTGTTTTTTTCTCTTTGTTTTATTGTTTCTTATATTTTGTAAGATCTCTTTCAATTTGTCTCATTGGATCTCTCTCCCCCCACCCTCCATCACCGTGTTCATTCCTCACATTCATTCTTTCTTTTTCTATTATACTTTTCTTTTTGTCTGTTATTTTCTTTAATTATTTTTAGCTCTTTTCTTTCTTTTGTTTATTAATTTTTTCTTTGTAATTGTATTTTGTCTCTTGGTGTGTACCCTTCTTTCTTTTTTTAATCCATCCTCTAGTTCTTTTTTTCTTATTCAACCACTATTTATATTTATTTATTTTTTATTTTATTCCATTTCTCTCTTCTACTTGAGTGTAGCTTTTATTGTTATCACTATTTGACTTCATTTCTCTCTCTTCCTCTTTATTTGTCACATGTATTTTTCTTTCATTCTTTTCTTCTCTCTCTTTTGACCTTGGACCCTTGATCCTTGACATCAAAGTTTGCCTGCTTGGAACCTATACCCTAAACGATGAGGTAATGGACCTTAAACTTGTGAAATTAGACCTTTAACTCTAAACTTCAATTCCTATAGTGTAGAATGTGGATCATATTTCCTAAATATTAGAATTTAAACCGAATACATTGAACCTCAATCTATAAATATTGGAGCCTAGAACATTGACCTTGTACGCTATATCCGCTCTTGTATGCTTGAGTTGGAACTTGCAACCTAAGAGTACACCGAATAACCTACACCTTGGAGTTGTGGACCAAGGGCTTGCACCTTGAGACTTTGGACAATAGATTGTTGGTATTGGACCCTTGAGTATTTACCTTGTATTTAGACCCTAGACCCTACACCTTGGATGGTAGACTTGGTTTTTTCACCTGAATACTAGACCACAGATCCTAGACTTTAAATGTTGGACAGCGAAAAGTGGATCTAAGATTGGAGACTTTATTGATCGTGGGTGTCAACATTGGAACCAAGGTCTTAGACACTAGGCTATGAAAATTATAACTTGGAATATGCACCATTAGTCCTTGATCCTAGAGCCTTGGACCAAACACTCTAGATAGGTAGACCTTGGACCTTAGCTATTGTTGTTTATTCTATTTTTTTTAGTTTTGTTGTATTATCTCTCTTTTTTTTTTGAGTTTTTCCTCTCTTACTTTGTGTTTCTTTCTTTTTATTTGTTTCTTTTTCCTCTATGTTTTGTCTATATTAACACTAAATATATCCTTTTTTGTTGCCTTTTTTGCTTTGTTTCCCATTTAATTTATTTTTTCTCATATAATGAACTATTTAATGTATTGTGTCTTCCGTTGTATGTTCCATGTCTTTGTATCTCTATATTACAATATGATATTTTTTTTCTCTATTTATTAATATTTTTATTTTTGTTTCTCTTATTCGTGGTTTTTTTCTCTATTAACTTAGGTAGGTCTCTTTTTTACTCTTGTTATCTCTTTCTATCAATCATTCACTCTTGATTAGTTTCTTTTGTTCTCTATTTTTAAATATTTGCACCTTTTGTTAGATATTTCATGAATTTATGCATTTCTAGTATGCATTTACTATGCTTTTTCATTCTTTTGAGTTACCTTATTTCTCTACTCTTCTTTGTCTTTTCTCATTGCATTTATTTGTTTGTCTTCCTTTTTCTTTATCCCTCTCTCTTTGTCTCGATTATTCTCTTTGTATATCTTTTTTATCTTCTTTATGCTTTTTTCTCTATTTTATCTCTTTCTCCTTTCCTTCTTTCTAAATGGTTATGTTATTCCCCTTGCTTTCATTATTTTTGGCTTGATTCCTTTGTCTTTTATTAATTTGTTCATTTAATTATTTCTGTTTTGGTCTATTTAGTTTTTATTTTTCTACTAGTCTTTCTTTTGTTCTCTGTTTCTCTCGACCTCTTTATGTTTATTTCTGTTTGCTCTCTTGCCTTTTGCATCAATATCTATTTTTTTGTGTGATAGTCAATCTCTCTTAGAATCTTTCCTTGTTTTATCGTTTTTTCATTTTTTCTATTTTCTATTCTTTTCTATTCTTTCTCTATATCTTTTTTTAGTCTAGTTTGCCTTATTTATTTTTGTTTCTAATCTTGCTTTCATTCCCTTTCCATTTTTTTATGTGTTTATCCAAAATCATGATTCCTTTATTCTCTCAAGTTTTGTAGTTTTCTATTTGTTAATTTGTCTTTACTAGTTCTTGAACATAAGAAAATTTTTAGAAGATAAATAATTGCAAACATGAACATACAATTGTCAAACTGTGCCATAGACATAAATAAATTTATTATTTATGCTTTTTCTTAATTCTCTCGCATTCTCTCTCTCCGTCTTTTTTAATCTATTGACATCTCAATTTTTTTCTAGTTTTTCCTCTCCCTTTTTTTAAGTTTATTTATTTTTTCATTTGTGATTAGTTTATATTAAATCTCACTATCACTTAAATTTTTTTGTCTTGTTTCCTTGTTATTTCTCAAATTTTCACCTCATTTTGTAGCTTTTAATAATTATATTTTTCTTTGTATATTCATTTTATCTTTGTATATTACTCTATTATGGCCTTTTTATCTATTTCTTAATCTTTTTATTTTTGTTTCTCATTTTCTTAAGTCCTTTTTTATATTTATTTGGTTATATGTCTTTTTTACCCTTTTTTGATCTATTGACATCCCATTTGTTTTGGTTTTTTGTCTCTCTTTTTCTAGGTTTGTTTATTTTTTCCTTCGTGATTAGTTTATTTTAAATCTCACTATCACTTAATTTTTTTGTCACATTCCCATGTACGACCCCATTGAGTAGGCACTAGATGAGTGAAATATTAATAAGAATAAATTATTCAAGTAAAGGGTGACTACGAGGAAAGGACAAGTCAAGTGACCCTCTGTAACACTTCAATTACTAAGGCTGGGCTCTTCGGTATGCATTAAGGTACCCCTCAACAACTTTCAATTCTCTAAGTACATTTGGTAAGGGCGCCAGAATGAGATTCCTCACAAAGTATGGACGTCGATCAAGTCTACGAATAGAGAAACCATTAAATTTCATCTCGAAGAATGCACAAAAGGTGTAGGCAAAAGATTGGAGAGTTAGGCTTTACAGTTTCAACAAATCCATTTTGGTGCGTTTCTTGCAGTCATGGTAGCCATGAGACCACAATTCTCTAGGGCATCCTAGCACGTAGTTCACACGCCTGGTCTAAGCTTCCATATTTTTGCATTCAACTCTACCAAGGATGTTACAGCTCATCAATCTTTCAAAAGCCCCATCTGATACAAGTAGGGAGGCCGCAGGTGAAGGTTGTGGAATCTGGCTTTTTCATATCCATCTACATTTGTTTGAAAAATTTCTAGAGCCCTTATGACAAATTCACTTCCCTTCAAGACCCTATTGCTATGAAGGAAGTGCCATTCCTCACAAAACGTGGGTAATTTCAGCTCAACACCAAACAAGAAGGGAAGAACATGGTAGATTTGAGGAAAGCAACAAAGTTGGTGTGCACAATAGAAGAGGAAAAGAGGCTATATAGAGGAATGTGAAGTGTTGTGACTATGGGAAAGGAAGAGAGATTGGAGAAGAAGACATGAAGTAGGGTATAGAGGCGCAATGCCCGTGGGTCATCATTATCTATGACAAGTATTCAAATGGAAGACTGCAAATAAATTGAATGTACTTCAAAGTATCTTTGGATGCCAGGTGAATTGATTTGTGCAAGAAGGATTAGAAATTTTTTGACTACATTGATATTAGGGCAAGAATTGTAGCTATGATTGAAATCTAAATTTAAAGCCTCTTATGTTGTTCGAACTCATCTTTCTGTTGCAAGTGTAATTCTATTCTCTTTGTAAAGATATTTCAATTAAAATGTGAAAGGAAACAAATAGTCCTACTCTTACAAACTCAAGAAATCATGTCGTTTCAAAATGAAAACTTTAAAAGAGAAACTGAAGAGCTATAGGGAATCTCACTAGATATAGTATGATAGTGGTAGCATGAGAAATTGTAGAACTGGTATAAGCTTCAATCGGGAGGATTTGATTCTAATATTGTTACTATCTAATTGTATAATCCTAGATTTGGGTAAGTGCACCAAGATGGTGAACAAAAAAGGGGCTATAAGTGGCCACTTTTTTTTTGAAAATAGGTAAACCTGAACTTCAAAGATATATTTGAAGGTCGTGCATTCAAAACTAGGAGTTGAGAAAAGAATAAGAATTGTAGTACTCTGAATCTATTTTTTAAACTACTATTTTTTTAAAAAATTGGATACGATTAAGAGGGCCAAACCTCTTGCGCACAAAAAACTGTTCCTGATTTTTAAAAAAACAAAACATAACATAGCTGTTTTCGTGCGTTGAACAAAATATATAGTTAGATTTAGTATTTTGCAAAACCCTTTGGTAGGATGATAGGTAAGAGTGAGATCTAGAAGTTGTGTATTATTTTGTAATTTTTCATTCAGTATTTTTTTTTCAATATTTTTTGAAGTCATTGCATCCTGAAAATTTGGTACCTTTTCATGCGTTGGGCATAACTTGCATCAGAATAATTGAAAATGCAAACTTCTTTTTTTATAAGTGTATATAATGTAGTGTAGAACAATAATATGCAATTTATTTTGAATTTGGTCAAGTATGTCAAAAGTTATCAAAAAATGGTAGACATATGTCTGTGAGGACTGTCAAGGCATTGGTAAAAAAATTAAATTTTACTATGCTAATGTTTTTCAAAAATAGAAATAATTATATTGTCAGGAAAATGAGAAGACGTGTGAGATTATGGTGGTAATTTTAGAGATACCCACTTGATCATTTGTAAACCTGAGGATGACGAAGTCGAGAAATCATGTTGGAAGATGAAAAAACATGTAAAGGGACAAAAATGGGGGGGAATCGGGCTTGCAAGTCTTAGGGTCATTTTCCAACCCTCTTACCAATCGAAAACCTGGATGGGTTTTGAAAAACAAAAAGTACTATTCATAGTTCTACATAACCCGTACGGGTTATGTAGAACTAAAACCATTATTTTGTGTGGTTATGAAGACATAATAATGTATGCTTGTAAACTTAGCATTTACTACACATATGTATAGACATACATATATAATGTGTTTATATATGTATATCTATAGTTATATATACATATATGTATATATGTTTGTATACATGCATGTCTCTCTTCTTTTCCTCTCTCTCTCTCTCGTCTTCCTCCCCCATGATCATCTCTATCTATTCTGAGCCCTAATTATCCTCCTTGAGTTCTATCTCATCTCTCTCCCCCTCGCACTTCTTTCTCTGCCAAGTCTCTCACCCTTTTCTCCTTCTCGTTCTCTCTCTACCTCATGTCTCTCGCCCTCTCCTCCTTCTCCTACTCTCTCTCTCTCTCTCTCTCGCCCTCTCCCCCTCTCCCTCCCTCTCTTATTATCTTATCCTATTCTCTCTCTCTCTCTCTCTCTCTCTCTCTCTCTCTCTCTCCTTTTCCCAATCTCCCTCCCCGCTCTCTCTCTCCCTCTCTTTATCCTATTCTCCCCATCTTCACCCTCCCTCTCCATCTCTCCCAATTTTCTCTCTCTCGCTCTCCCCCCTCTCCTTATCCTATTCTCTCTCTCTCTCTCTCTCTCTCTCTCTCTCTCTCTCTCTCTCTCTCTCTCTCTCTCTCTCTCTCTCTTTATTCTATTCTCCCCATCTTCGCCCTCCCTCTCCATCTCTCCCAATTTCTTCTCTCTCGCTCTACCCCCCTCTCCTTATCCTATTCTCTCTCTCTCTCTCTCTCTCTCTCTCTCTCTCTCTCTCTCTCTCTCTCTCTCCTTTTTCTAATATCCCTCTCCCTCTCTCTCTCCCTCTCCCCCTCTCCTTTTCCTAATCTCCCTCCCTCCCCCCTCTCCTTATCCTACTCTCTCTCTCTCTCTCTCTCTCCCTCTCTCTCTCTCTCTCCCTCTCTCTCTCTCTCTCTCTCTCTCTCTCTCTCTCTCTCTCTCTCTCTCTCTCTCTCTCTCTCTTCTC